>NC_142741.1:5840000-6132500 GCF_051943395.1 Hippocampus bargibanti | reverse complement strand
TATTTAGTTGAAAAGTATATTTTATGGAAACCCGGGAATGGATTATTCCCATTTTAATGGTTTCCTATGGGAATTTTTTTTTTGAGATACACACTTTTCACCTTACACACTGTCTGGGAACCAATTAAGTTCGTAATCCAAGGTATCACTGTATATTTTTTCTTTCATCCCGAAAGAGCGTGCGGCGGGTAGGGTGGGTGGTCGGAACGGGGGGTTGGGTGGCGGCCGTGCGAGTTGAGGGAGAATAATGCCGTTTGGGGGAAAAAAAGCCTTATTTAATTTAGTGCAGGTCGATGGAGGTTCTCCAATTGCCTCCAGCAGATTAATAAGTAACCCACACGCGCTGTCCATCACTGTCCATCTCCCATTAGGCCTCTGAAATGGAGGCCCAAATTGCTTGGCGATTGTGACTCTGATGGAAAACGCACGCTTTTCCCTTCTATCTCTGCCAGCTGGGCTTCATTTTTTAGTTGGATTTTATTTATTTTTTTGCTTCAAGCTGTCTTTTGGTGGCCGCTATTTTTTTTTTTTTCTATTCATCGAACTCACAATTAAAGGGGAAGTGAATTGCATGCGTAATTGTGGGATTTGTCATTTTGTATACAAAAGGCATCTGCTATACAAAGCCGGGATTTTTTTTAATGTATTCATTATTTCCTTGAGATGGAATGACTGACTGTGTCTTTTGTGTTTATTATTTTGACTTTAAGATGGCGCCTTTGCAGCAGCTCTTATACAGTCAAAGCTGGGTTTTCGACCATAACCCGTTCCAGAAAGCTGTTCGAAAACCGATTTGGTGGAAAACGGAAACATTTCCCACACATGTTAAGTCTCACGATTTGGTCGGGAGACTCCCGTTTTGAGTACAATACTCACAATACTCATTTTATAAAGCAAGTACAGTGATACCTTGGCTTACGAGCTTCATTGGTTCCCAGAAAGTGTGTGTAAGATGAAGTTTGTCTGCCAAGCATTTATTTCCCATAAGAAACCATTAAAATGAGGATAATCCGTTCCCAGGTCCCCATAAAACATAATTGTCTACTAAATAAGCCTTAAAACTACCTTATTTTACGTATAATAAATGTGCTATTGTATTATCATTAAATAAATAAACTGTACTGTATAATAAAGTGGTTTTATTTACCTTTGTGATTGTCTTTGATGGCTCAAAGCGACAAATGCCTCAAAACGACACACTCAAAGCCTCAAAACGACACACAATATACCTTATTTTCTGTATAAATTGTGCTATTGGATTGTAATGAAAGAAATCAACTGTACAGTATAATCAAGTGGTTTTATTTACCTTTATGATGGTCGTTGACGTAGTTGCCTCTTGATGATATCTGAGTGAAGTTGTCGTGCTTTCACTGCGATAATACCCTCACTCACACTGTCTTGTGCTAGCTGCTTTTTGTTAATCCAAACATACAGAAATATTTCAACCTCTTTTATTGCCTGAGGGCCGAATAAGATGATGTGGTGGACCAGATTTGCCCCCCGGGCCTTGACTTTGACAGCTGTGGGTCCAGGCAACCCACTCCTTCCCCACAAACAAAATACATCTTTAAAATATTATTTTTCCCCGTCCATATGTATAATACGGTACCCTGATTTGTTGGTTTCCGTTCGTCTGATCCGGTCGCAAATTGTTCATGGTCGCTAATCCGCAGTTTCACTACTTATCAACCACAATGTCTTATTTTATTTTTTTAATTGAATGCTAACTGTACCGGGCTATTAGCATCAAAGTATTTTACGTCCACTAAAAAGTACTTTGAAAAGTATTCCGAGAGCTCTCCGAGTCGCTGCTCGCCACCAACGCGACCGCCGCCGCCGATCGCTAGCATCACGCGCCGCAGAATACGGCACTAGCGTAATTAAACATAATAATTTTAGCACCATTAATCGGCATTCGCTAACAACCCGGGGCTAAAGTCAATCTTCTCCCCGCAATGGGATGAAGTGTGATCTGTTTTAGGTTCATTTCACCGAAAGGGTTTAGCGTAACGCAAACATTTGAATAGCAGTTTCTCTCAAAGTAGCGTTTAAACATAGCATCCAGGAAATTCCCAAGACATTGGCCGTCTTGCATAGTTAATGTGGAGGTAATGGATCCACGGCGTGAGAGCTTGAGTGCGCCTCTCGCACCCAAAGGAATTAGTTAGTGCCGTTAATGACGCGAGCATTGCGGCGGGGCGGCACGGGGGCTGGGTGGGTGGGGGGGGGTGTTCTTCCTTTCAGCATCTCTTGTCATCGAGTGGTCTTTCCGCCCCAGATAACGCCGATATACACGCACGCCTACACCACTGATTGTGTCAACCAAGCGTTTTCTTTCGCCGCCTTGCGTCTCGTCATCGACCCTTTGACATCAGACGAGCGCTTTTGCAGTCTCGCCTCCTTCACACTACCAGGGAGGCGTTGGATTAATGACAATGTTTTATGGGGACCTGTGAACGGAGTATTCTCATTTTTAATGGTTTCTTATGGGAAATACATGTTTGGCTGATGAACTTTTCGCCTAACACACACTTTTTGGGAATTAAGTTTGTGAGCTGAGGTATTACCTCGGCTTACGACCACCTTGAGTAACAAACTTTTCGGCTTACGAACGTTAAATTCACGAGAATTTAATGTTGGCATCCAAACTATTTTTCAGGATACACACGGAGCGCAACAATGAGTGATGTGCCGTTCGTGAACGAGCCCGTTCTCCTAACAAGGAAATGGGAGCTGCTTTTTTTTGTCCTCTATTCCCCACCCCCAGTCTTAAAGACGCTCGTGATTGGTCAAGAACGCAGCAGTCAGGGGGCGGATGGATTTACAGAAGACACAAAGAGCTGCAAACATTAAATAGATAGGCAGACGACAGAGGGAGAGTGAGAAAATGGATAGAAAACAGTGAAATTTTGACTTGTTTCAACTCTGATAGTTCAAAGGCAGAGTGTAGACTGCAAAGTTAAAATATCCCATGAATCAGGCTCCCCAAATAACCCGCACAAGCCATCTGTACACTTGATGCAAAAAGCTATCAACCCAGCTAAACAGAACACAATTGACGAGGAACTAGGTAAAGTTATTGCAGAGAAAGCACGGCAACTTCACTCGGATATCGTCAAGAGGCAACCTGGAAGTTCGTCATCCATTGATGATTTCAAGGCTAGCCACGGATGGTTCGAGAACTTTAAGTGTCATACAGGGATTTATAGTGTCATTTGTCATGGTGAGGCAACCAGTTCTGACGATAAAGCTGCCAAAGCTTACAAGGAATCATTGCTCAAGATGGCCACTCCATTCCATCAAGCCATCAACGACCATCACAAAGGTACATAAAACAACTTTATTATACAGTACAGTTTGTTTCTTTAATTACAATACCATATCACATTTATTATACATAAGATAAGGTATAATTTGTGTAGTTTTAAGGCCTAGAAAATTAGAAAGTAGAAAATTATGTTTTATGGGGACCTGGGAACAGATTATTCTCATTTTAACGGTTTCCTATGGGAAATTAATGTTTGGGATACACAGTTTTCACCTTACACACTCTGTCTGGGAACCAATTAAGTTCGTAAGCCAAGGTATCACTGTATGTCTAAATATTGGCATTTATAAAAGCCTTTAGTGCTTCAGTTTCTCACTGTTGGCAGAAGAGCTTGGTTGGTCCCAATCCAAATAAATAAATAAATAAATAAAATTGCCGCCGTCTATTTTGAAATGAAGCAAAGCATACAGAACAAATCATGTCACGTTGAGTCAACGAAGGCGCGTGTCATCTCGATCTGGAAATATTGTTCATATCTGGAGGGGGTGGGGGTTGGGGGGGGGGGGGTAAAATGGGTCACACCCAGGCCGTGGCCGTTCCATCAAAAAAATCCAGCAGAACATTTGAGATGTTACGCGGTGAAATAGGAGATGCCGACGTAATGCAATCATAGGCATTAGCGGACCATTAGGCGGGCATTTCCTGGCTTGGGTGGGGGGGGGGGGGGGCGCTCAACCTTGTTTAGCCTAATATGCAGCCACCCGCTTAACGTTTATTTATGGCTTGGAGATGTCAAAGCACTTAGAAAGCAGCTGTCCAATCGGAACCCTGCGGGACGCCATTTTAGGGCCTTGAGCCTGTCGTTCAAAACATACGCCTTGAAAACCAATTTTATTTAGTCGCCCATAAATCACATAGACAAGATGTTCTTTTGTCGCAAGCTTCAAGCATGGTCGTTGAGCCGCTATACTATTCGCTTGCTGTGTGTAAACGCTCATCCGTGTGTACCCCGTGTGTCACACGGCGGGCGATATCGAACAGCGACTGAAACGTACAGCGCGCAGCTCAAATATCAGCGCCCTAATCAGGGTTCCCGTCGATATTTGACTGACCTTTCCTCATGTTTGTCTTTGTGGAATACCGTGTGAGGTGCTGGCGCAGCCCGTTGGAAGAAAGACAGCCCGAGTCAAGCTACAGTAAGTCGGGGAGCGACCAAGGGGGGAGGTAGTACATGTACTGTATGTGCCTTCAAGCACGCGGAAAGTTCTTTGCAACTTCCATCAAATAATAATAATAATAATAATAATAATAATAATAATAATAATAATAATATCCGGCCTCCCTGTGTGGAGTTTGCATGTTCTCCCCGGACCCGCGTGGGTTTTCTCCGGGTCCTCCGGTTTCCTCCCACACTCCAAAAACATGCATGGCAGGCAGATTGACCACTCCAAATTGTCCCTAGGTGTGAGTGTGAGAGTGACTGTTGTATGTCTTTGTGTGCCCTGCGATTGGCTGGCAACCAATTCAGGGTGTCCCCCGCCTCGTGCCCAAAGACAGCTGAGATTGGCTCCAGCAACCCCCGTGACCCTAATGAGGAATAAGCGGTACGGAAAATGAGATGACAGATGAGATAATAATAATAATAATAATAATAATAATAATAATAATAATAATAATAATAATAATAATAATCCATTTCATTTCAAAACTCTCAAGGTCACTTTACAGTCACAGGATCAGTTTTTCTGGGGGTGAGCAGCGGAAGTCATACGCTCCAGCGTTCACTTAACCCGAAAGTAATTCAAATAGATAGAAACTTAGCTCGCAAGCTAATAGCTAGATAGATAGCCAGCAAGATAGCAAATGGAGAGCTAGCTAGCTCGATAGCTAGGCAGCTAGATAGCAAATAGAGAGCTAACTAGCTAGCTTGATAGCTATCTGATTGCTTTCATAACTTTGCTGCTGTGAAATGTAAATTTCTCCAGTCGAGACTAAAATGGAACTGTATAGTACCACTTAGCAGTTTTTTTTTACAACAATACTAGTGCAGCGTGTTCTACCGGAAACAAATTCCTTGTGTGTTCTACATACTTGGCAATAAAGATGATTCTGATTCTGATTCTGATTCTGACTAATAAAGGCAAATCCAAATCCAAATAGAGAGCTGATGCAATATTTGAACCCAGCTTGTCTTTACATTGGCACTGAAAATGTTTAATTTGCTCTTTTTCTGATGCATTAGTGAGGGAGCGTCAGGGCCTGCAACGCCTTCTCTGCCGTCCTAAAAATATCTGAATCAAAAACTGATGTTATTAACCCATTCGCTGCCATTCCCAAATTTATTTGGGAATTGAAAACAGGACCGAGAGCGCCATTCCTAAATTTGTTTTGGTTTTGCATTATCAGGTTTGGGTGCCGATAAAGCGCTGTCCATGGCTTCTGGCAATGTTTTTTTCTTTTCCACAAGGGGGCAGCATTTCCCACTTTTCCATGTTAACGCTTTGTTCCAACTTCAGTTGTTGTTAAAGCACTATATACACCAATATGTATGTATTACATTATATTTTGGACATCCGCCCTCATTTCAAGCTCATATAACTCCAGACCTATAAAACCTAGGAATTAACTCTTTTTTTCTGATAAAATAAGAGAGTCCAAGGTTTCTTACGCTTCATTGAATGTTTATGAAGTCCTAGAACTCAATATTCTGTGGGTCCTGGGATTCGAGTGACAATGACAAAAACCCTGGCACTGGAGTGGACACATTTTTGCACACGTCTGTGAGTGAATAAGTTAATTATATTCTGTTTATGAACTCTTATAACATAATTACAAATTGTCTTTCAGCTTCCTTCCATTGATTTTCCCCTTTTGTGCTGCTTCCAGATGTACATTTTGGTATTTCAGTATTGAACCAATCACATTTCAGCCATCATTTGTGACCAGAGTCCGAAATCTACCGGATGCCTTCAACAATCAGTTCTGCAGGCCCTCTAGCATCAAATAAGTATAAAACTGTTGCTCGAACCAATCCTATTTGGAGTTGGCGACACAAAGGCCTCCTCGCAGGCCTTATTTCCTGGCTAACACTACCCTCTAGTAGACTTGTTGTCAATCACATCACTTTCTATATGAGTCGCAGCTGTCGCTGCGGTAAATGTTGTATCGTCCTAAAATAGTGATGAAGTGTTGAATTGATTCAGACGTAGCGCTACTGAAGGCCTAGCTGTCAAATGCACAGTCTGCCACTGGATCCGATCCATCAATATGGATTTGCATTCCGCAGGTTGGATTTGGCTCGGCGGTTAAAGCAGAAACACGGTTTGATTGCGATCTAAGTCGAAAATACGGTGAAAGAAATGTCAACAATTGCCTCACAAAGGAATTGCATCTTTGATCTTTTGAAAAATGACTCTCTGTTATATTACCTTGAGCCGCTAAGCTTTTGTGCATCTGAATAAGATCTTTTTTTATGAATTTCATTTGATGATAAAGCCAGCCCATCTTACTTTTGAAAGGAGAACCCCAGTATGACCTGGACCGGCCGGTAAGCAATTACACGGTGCATACAGTCGAGTAACCATTCAGATTTACTATCACACTTGGGGATAATTTGGAGCAAGGATGGGCGACTTCAATGACAGATGGTGGGGTAGGAGGAAAGCGAGGGTGAGTAGATCGGTGGGGCAGAGGAATGTGAACGTCCTAACTAGACATGACAAAAAAGTGAACTTTTCAATCAAGATTAGATATGTATCATTGTACAGTAAAGTCTCGTTATATCGATATTCTAGGGAGTCCGAAAAATATCGATATAAACGGGACTATCGATATATCCGACCCTGCGCGCATGTAATTTTCTCCGTGCGTGCATAGAAATAGTATCGTAATAAGCGGGACTATCGATATAACCGATATCGATATAACGAGACTTTACTGTATATTTCTTTTTTTTTAACCCATGCAATGAACTTCATACATGCTTGCATACATGTATTGTTCAAATGCAAACAGTAAAACACAGGTACTGTATATATGTGTTGATGCAATACAGCTACATACAGTGATACCTCGGATTATGAACCCCTTGGCTTACGAACTTTTCGATAAACAAACATTTAATTTATGAAAAATTTACCTTGGCATACGAACTATTTTTCGGGATGCACACAGAGCTGCCGCAATGAGTGATGTGTCGTTCGCGAACAAGCCCCTTTCTACTAACAACAAAATGGCAGCCGACTGTTTTTGTCTTCTATTCCCCGCCCCCAGTCTTCGGGTAAAGCCACGTGATTGGTCAAGAATTCAGCAGTGAGGGGAGGTGTTTTAAACATTAAAGAGACAGGCAGATGACAGTGAGAGAGTTTCAACTTTGATGGTTCAAATGCAGAGTGTAGACTGCAAGGTTAAAATATCCCATCAATCCACAAAAAACCCGCACAAGCCATCTGTACACTTAATGCAAAAAGCTATAAACCCAGCTAAACAGAACACAATTGATGGTACAGTCTATTTATTTAATGATAATACAATAGCACATTTATTATACATAAAATAAGGTATATTTTATGTAGTTTTAAGGCTTATTTAGTAGAAAATTATGTTTTATGGGGACCTGGAAACGGATTATTCTCATTTTAATGGTATTCATTTTTGGGATACACACTTCACCTTAAACACTGTCTGGGAACCAATTAAGTTCGCAAGCCAGGGTATCACTGTACTGTAAATATGTGTTGATGCAATAGAGCTACATATATCAATATGCCCTTTCTTTGATACTTGCACTATGTAGTTTTTTTATGAAACATTTTTGCACATTAACAGTATACATCTCAGTCTTCTGACATTTTTACTATGCTAAGACTATTTTGTTTTTTTATCCCTTCAAATCCCCCCCCCCCCCCCGGCCCACCACCACCATTCCCCTGCAAATTTCCCCATTGTGGGACCATAAAGGTTTTCTGATTCTGATATCAAAGTCAAGGCGCGAAGGAAAATGCGAATCAAACTAGCGATCGAGCTAGCGAGTGAGCTCACTTTCTATTCAGCTACTTTGCTAATCCTTTACATCAAGTGTCATCTCAAGGTTCAGGGGCCAAATCTTGCCCGCCATATGATTTTATTTGGCCCGCGAAAGCAAATTATAATTGTGAAATTCCATGCTCATTTATAGAGCGAGCTAGCTGGTGAGCTAAGTAATTAGCTCTCTTTCTATTCAGCTATCTGGCTAATCCCATTCATTTACAATGCAAATCTGGCCCGCCACATCATTTTATTTTGCCCATGAAAACAAATTAAATTTGTCAAATTCCATGCTTCCTTTCCTAACTTTGCCGCTGTGAAATGAAAATTTCTCCACTGCGAGACAAATCCAAGCTAGCTAACTAGCGAGCTAGTGATCGAGCTAGCTAGTAAGCGAGCTAACTAGCTCCCTTTCAATTCAGCGAGCTCGCTAATCCCTTACAATTGCAATGCAAATCTGGCCCGGCAAGCGAAATAATAATAATTTACCCCTCCCCTCCTTACATTGTAAGGTGACAGGTGTCAAAGACAAGGCCCGGGGGCCAAATCGGGCCCGCTACATCATTTTCCTCAAAATTGTCCAATGTGACCACAATAACAGTCCCTATTCTTGACTTCATATTTGAAAACTAATGTTTCATTAATTTTTCGTGCGTTCTGTATGTAATATGTGGAAGTGATGAAACATGCTAATGACTTCATAATGGCGCGGGAGAGAAAACCATAACACAAATGTCACCCGCGGCAAAAAAAATATATATACAGTAAAGTCTCGTTATATCGATATTCTCGGGAGTCGGAAAAAATATTGATTTAACCGGACTATCGATATATTCGATCCTGCGGCATGTAAATTTTCTCCTTGCGTTCATAGAAATAGTATCGTAATAAGCAGTACTATCGATATAACCGATATCGATATAACGAGACTTTACTGTATATGACTTTGACACCCTTGATTTCGGATGTGTTTAAAAAGCCTTTGCAAATAAAATAAAAAACGCAATTAAAAACGACCCTTGACGCTCACCTTATGAATCGCAGATCAAGTGCCAACCACAGCGTCTTATTTGAGGTCTCTGACATGCTTGAGGTGGTATTCAATAAATAAATGAATAAATAAATAAATACAGTAATACATTGGCTTACGAACTTAATTGGTTCACAAACAGAGTGTGTGAGGTGAAAAAGTGTGTATCTCAAAATTAATTTCCCATAGGAAACCATTAAAATGAGAAGAATCCGTTCCCAGGTCCCCATAAAACATAATTTTCTACTAAATAAGCCTTAAAACTACACAAAATAGACATTTTGTGTATAATAAATGCGCTATGGTATTATAATTAAAGAAAAAAAACAGTACTATATAATAAAGTCGTTTTATTTACCTTCGTGGTGGTCATTGATGCTTGATGGAATGGATAGCTTTTTGCATAAAGTGTCTCAAGGAGCTCTGGGTTGTACATCTTGGAAGTTGTGATATTGCAACAGCAACAGGTGCAAGCAGACACACGAGGAACATCATTAATAGCTGGTTCCCTTGCATGTCTTTTCATTTCAAATTGAACTGATGGCTAGTGCGGGTTATTTGTGGAGCCTGATTGATGGGAATTTCAACCTTGCAGTCTACACTCTGCCTTTGAACTATCAAAGTTGAAACGAGTCCAAATTTCACTGTTTCCGATCCATTTTGTCACTCTCTCTCTGTCATCTGCCTGTCTCTTTAATGTTTAAACGACCTCCCCTCACTGCTGCGTTCTTGACCAATCACGTGGCTTGAACCGAAGACTGGGGGCGGGGAATAGAGGACCAAAAAAATGTCGGAAACCATTTTCTTTTTTTGAGAATGGCTTCACTCTCTCTCTGTCTGTAACCCCCCCCCTCCACTGCTGCGTTCTTGACCAATCACGTGGCTATAACCGATGACTGGGGGCGGGGAATAGAGGACCAAAACAAGCCGGCTGCCATTTTCTTGTTTGAAGAACGGGCTCGTTCGCGAACGACACATCACTCATTGTGGCAGCTCCGTATGTATCCCGAAAAATAGTTTGTATGCCAAGGTAAAATTTTCATAAATTTAACGTTCGTAAACCGAAAAGTTCGTAAGCCAAAGGGTTCGTAAACCAAGATATCACTGTCAGAAAATAATTGAAGAGAGCCTTCTATCTGGCCACTTCACCAGAAAGGTAAGATGGTGTATATCGCCGAATCTGTTGTCAGAGTGATGTTCTGATACTTCGTCAGATATTTGTTCCCCTGCCATCGCACAACATGGCGGAAAAATCCATTTCAAAACCGGACCCGGTGGGATCTGACGTAAGAACCCGATCCCTTTACCTCATTGCGACAGCGCCAACGTGGCAGGTCGTTCCTGTTCCGGCATCGGGGATTAGATAGTCGTCAGATCTGCTCTGGTTTTCTTCCAAAATCAGGATGTCCTCGCTCCCTTTTGGGCTGGCATGGCAAAAGCGGCTGAAAGAAACCAAACGTAATCCATTTTCAGCGAAGGCTGTAACACAAAAAAAAAAGCCAAAGGGTACGAACACTCTCCAGATGCACTGCAGGAAGAACTTTTGATAAATAGGACCAAAAAAACCTTTTGTTCTTTTGTTCCCTTTCATCCCAATTTCTCGCAGGACCCACTTTTCTGCTACGCTAACGCAGCCCCGAAGCTCCAGAAAGGTAGCGAGCGATCTTATTCAACACTTTAATTGACGGACAACGAAAAAGGAACGGATGAACGTGAGCGGTGGAGTGAAAAGAAGATCTGTGGCGGGCCGTCATGGCCTGCAAGGCCTTCACTGCTGGCCTAAAAATATCTGAATCAAAGACAAATGTGTGTTATATTTTGTCCATGAATTCTGATTTAATACAGTAATACCTTGGCTTACGAACTTAATTGGTTCCCAGAATGTGTAAGGCGAAGTGTATCCAAAAAATAAATTTCCCATAGGAAACCATTGAAATGAGAATAATCCGTTCCCAGGTCCCCATAAAACATAATTTTCCACTTTCCAATTTTCAAAGCCTTAAAACTACACAAAATATAGCTTATTTTATGTATTATAAATGTGCAATGGTATTATAATTAAAGAAATAAACTGTACTGGATAATACGTCGTTTTATTTATCTTTGTGATGGTCGTTGATGGCTTGATGGAATGGAGTTGCCGGTTTCATCAGCATTAAACACTTGATGAGGAACGGAACCTTCTTCTTTCACCATCTTGAGGAATGATCCCTTGGAGGTGCTTTCTCCGCGATAATTTTGCCTAGTTCCTCATCAATTGTGCTCTGTTTAGCTGGGTTGATACCTTTTTGCATCAAGTGTACAGATGGCTTGTGCAGGTTACTTTTTTGCAGTAACCCAATGATTGATGGGTTATTTTATTCGCAAATTATGATTGGCTAGTTACTAGCCAATCATCACTAGTTGCTAATGATAAGTGGATACTGGCAAGAACTAGCACATTGTGTCTGCAGCGAGCTGGATAAGAAAAAAAAATGTGTCGATTTAATAGCGGTTTTGTCAATCCACAATGGCTGAAGGAGGAGAAGAAATGGATTTGGTTGCAAATTTACTGTTAAAGCCATTTTAAAGACGGACTCTTCAAGAAAAATGGATATCATTAAAAAAGGTTGGACAGCCCCAAAGCTAGCATAAACAGCAAATAACATTGCAATTTCATGAGGTTCTCATGCATCCACACATTCATCGTAAAAATCCGAACAGTTTAATGACAGTATTTCTTAAGTGACAACCGACACCATTTTTTTGTTTCCAAACTGACGTCAGAAAAACGTTTTATCGCATCTAAAATACCCAAAACGCGCAGGCTGAAATTTTTTAGTCAAATGCAAAACACCAACTTAAAATGTCCCAAAACTGCCACAAAATGAACTCTGAACTGGGCAGATTCGGAAAGACCCGCCCCCTTGTTCGTGACGTCACTATTCATCACACACTGGCTTGCTCCAGAATCAAAACAATGGCTTCAGAGAGTTCAGATTCGGAGAAGATGCTTTCTTGTTACTTATCCAGTTATGAATATGATTAAAATAGTTCTGAAGAGGAAAGCATAAATGTTTGCAATCAATTAAAGAAGTCCTTCCGTCTTTCATCTAGAACTGTTTCATGTCATCACAAAGAGGGTACAGCAAGTCCTGAAGAATGAATGTCTCTCTGTGTCTTTGTTTTGTCATATTGTCTCTTTGCTGTCATATTATTTGTTATTTAGTTTTTTTTTTGTTCTTTTGACTTCAAGACGGCGCCGCGAGAGTGGCTGCCTTTCCAGCAGCTCATGTATTTCGTTTTTCTACTTTCATTCCTTTCATCACTTTGCTGCTGTGAAATGTAAATTTCTCCACTGTGAGACTAATAAAGGCATATCCAATCCAATCCAATCCAATCCAATTTGAGCCGTCTGGACTCCAATGTAGCGCCCAGAAAATGCACAAGATGGCGCACAAGCTCCGTTGGAAATGGGCTGATTTGTCCGCTGCGAATTTGTGTAAACTAGTATCAAATATTAGTCTTGGTGCAACACACGATTCACCATCGCGTTATTTAGGTAGTTTTCCTTCTAATTTCGCCATCAACACGGTGTTTTCAGATGAAAAAAAACACCCAAAATGCATTGTGTGTCGCTTTCTCAGTCACAGGCTGATTTGTCCGCTGGGAATTTGTGTAAACTTACACCTTCTTTATGCGTGGTAGCGCAATTGGCTGCGACACACAACGATTCACCATCGCGTTATTTATGTAGTTTTCCTTCTAATTTCACCATCAACACTGTGTTTTCAGACGAAAAAAAGTACCCAAAATGCATTGTGTGTCGCTTTCTCGGTCAGGGGTGTTCCATCCGTGACGTCACTTGCGGCATTGTCATCAACTCGAAAACAAGACTATATGCGGCGGAATCTTTGTAAAATACGCTCAGTAGAAGTCATTTGAAGTGATTTTACAAATGATGGACGCAACATGTCCGGAGGCGTTGGTTGTCCTTTAAGTTTCTTCAAGTCACAAGTTATTTCTTGGCCAACGGCACCCTCTAGTGCAGTGGTCCACAACCTTTTTTGCACCACGGACCGGTTTAATGTCAGACAAAATTTTCACGGACCGGCAGATAAATACAACAAAATAAAATGATATGACAGGCATGCAAACTGTTTTTTTCCTTTCTTATAGATATCATAATAAACGTAAATCCATTGTGTATTTTTATACAACGATGGATGTAATGAGGTAATTTTTCATTTTTCAAAATAAAGCATAGTTCGGACTCAGATAATAAATAAAACGGAAATTATGTACATTATTTATTCTTTCTGCGCGACCTGGTACCAAATGACCCATGGACCGGTACCGGTCCAGGGCCCGGGGGTTGGGGACCTCTGCTCTCGTGCATGTGTAGTAAATCACACTACACTCGCAGCTGTGCAGTGATTCAGACATAGCACTACTGAAGGCCTAGGAGTGACATACACGACCTGCCATTGGATTTGGGGAGTTGTAGAAAAGACTGAAACGCAGGGCGAACGAGTGATCGCCAAAGTCCTTCGCGATGACCTATCGCGACAATCGCCCCAAATTCTGATGTCAAGACGGTTTTCAGGACGTTTCTTTTCATTTGGCAATCCGTTTTGCGCGACTACGCCCGTGTAACCGGAACGAAATGCTTCTGTTGTCATCCATGACAAGAAAAGGCCCATATGGCATGAGTACCCAAAGCATCAAGCGGAATCTGGTCCCTAGATTGCTTCTCTGTTGTCCCGCTTGCGGTCCGAAACTGCGCCGATGACCTTCAGCGCCGGGTTCCTTCAGACTTGACATTTAAGAAATGTTCAAGATTTGACATTCAGTGTCAGACCGGTGTGCCCCCACCTTTGCCTTTCAAAGATTGGAGTCATTAGTGAGCCTCTCGGAAAGCGGCGAGATCGTGTCGCGATAACGTTGAAAGAGGCAGCGGTGTTTCCACCGTCATGTGGAAACACTTCATTACAAATCGGATTTTCGTAAACGGCGCTTAACAAATCCGCCGCCGGTTTATCCGATGGGTGCGAATGAGGTCGCGCGTGATCACCGCAAGACCACTGCAAGACCACTGAGGATGGCTGCAAATCCTGACGATGGATTTGAGGGGCTTGGGGATGAAGTGCCGCCTGCTCAAGTGAAAACCTGATTGTTTCTTTAGGGGCGCTCAGTTCATGGCACGGAAGAGCCTTTCATTTGCAGTTGCAGCAACATCAGCTGCAAATATCCAGAAATGTCCAATAAAATCAACAAAAAGCGGAGAGTATTTAAGTACAGTAAAGTCTCGTTATATCGATATTCAAGGGAGTCCGAAAAAATATTGATATAACCGGGACTATCGATATATCCGACCCTGTTTGCATGTAATTTTCTCCGTGCGTGCATAGAAATAGTATCGATATAACCGGGACTATCGATATATCCGATATCGTTATAACGAGACTTTACTGTATTTATTTATTTTGTATTTAGTTTGTATTTCTTCATTTATTTATTCATTCATGTATTTATTAACTAACTAAATAATTAATTAACTAACTGACATGTTAATTTACTAATTAGAAAAATGTTATTTATTAATATAGTTATGTATATATATGAACAAACGAACGAGCTAACTCACTAACAAACTTTCTAGCTACCTAACTAAATATGTAAGCAGCTAACTAGTTGACTAACTAACCAACAAACAAACTCTGACTAGCGAACTAACCACCTCATTAACAAACCACTCAACTAACTAACTAACCAACTGATTAGCTAACCACTTAACTATTTAAACATCTAACTAGCTGACTAACTAACCAACAAACTAACTAACAAACTCAATGACTAGTGAACTAACAAACTCATTAAAAACCACTCAACTAACCAGCTAACTAAACAGATAGCTAACTAACAAACCAACCAGCTAACTAACGGACCAACCACCTATTTAAGCCACTAACAAACATAATGACGAGCTAACTAACCAGCTAACTGACTAACAAACTCATGACCTAACTAACCAGCTAGCTAACTCGCTAACTAACTAACCAACCGATCAACTAACGATTTAAGCAGCTAACTAACTGACTAACTAACAAACTAACAAATGAACAAACTTAATGACTGGCTAACTAACCAGCTAAATAACAACCCAGTTAACCAGCTACCTAACTGACTAGCTAACTTTATATATAACTCACGCTCTCTCTCCTTCAATTTTCTCCAGCATGACAGCATTTCACTCGCACAGCATTTGAGACAGGTGACCTCTTCTGGCTTCCCCGTTAGCAAGGAGAGCCATTTTTGGACAGCTCGCATGCGTGGTAAGCCGTGCGTATTTGTGTCAGCAGAAATCGTGTGCACAGTAATAAAGATCGATAATACGAAACATAAAATGATTAAAATGACACTAAAAGTGATAAGATTTATAAATGAACCTTCAACATTTTGGTATATAATAGTATTCAATAGAAAATGTTGCTTAAAAACAACAGATTGACATCGTATACGATCCTGTCGTATAGGAGATGCCAGCGTGTCATCATTTGTTATGATCCTCGCGTCAGCCATTTTGAATGCTTTTCGATTTACGGCCGTTTGATTTACGACGGTTTTGTCAGAACGGAAGCCGGTCGTAACTCGGATGTTACCTGTATATATTTATGAACGAATTAACTAAGTTTTTAGTGACTTAACTTTTTAAGCAGCTAACTAGCTGACAAACTAACCAACAAACAAACAAACTAAGAAACTCAATGACTAGCGAACTAACCAGCTAATTAACAAACAACTCAATGGACTAACTAACTAACTAACTAACTAACTGATCGACTAACAATGAACTATTTAAGCAACTACTTAACAGACTAACGAACTAACAAACTAACAAACATAATGACTAGCTAAATAACCAGCCAAATAACGAACTACATAACTCATCATCTAGCTAACTTGCTAATGAACTAACCAACTGACTAACTATTGAAGCAGCTAATTAAGTGACTACCTATCTCACAAACTAACTAACAAACTTAATGACTAGCTAACTAACCAGCTAATTAACAACCCAATTAACCAGCTACTGAACTGACTAGCTAACACTATATATACAGATCTCTGTCTGTCTTTGTCTTTTTCTCGCTCTCTATCTATCTATCTATCTATCTATCTATCTATCTATCTATCTATCTATCTATCTATCTATCTATCTATCTATCTATCTATCTATCTATCTATCTATCTATCTATCTATCTATCTATCTATCTATCTATCCACCCATCTTTCTCGAAGTAAATGTGTGCCATCTGCTCTGTTCACAAAGGTTTATTGTCACTCGCAAAGCGACGACACACAATTTGGCAAGTGTGGCATAGCATCAGCAGCAAGCACGCCAGACGTTTGGGATCTCGACGCGTGGGTGGCACATAAGGCACAAAAATATTCTGTCCTGCCAAAAACATTTTCATATATCATTTTTCTTTCTTTTTTTGGGGGGGAAGTGAACAGTAAAAATCATTGGCATCTTCCTGAAATACATTTGGCTCCACAATGTTGTCACTTGCGTAACGCCACAGAGGGAAAAAAGTGGAGCAGAATGCGCAGCATATTTCAGTCCGCCGAATGTGTGCAAACAACACGGCCAGCTCTCAGGCACGCGCAACCCCCCCCCCCCCCCCACACATGTAAATCAACCCTTTGGATTACACACATAAATAAAAACATGCCATTTCAAGTGGTATCAAAACACAAAAAAAAGCGATTGCTTTTCAGATGATTTAACATGTGGATTGCTTCGATTTGCATTTTGTCGGCTAAGTATCCGGGTTCCAGGGGTGCTTGCTTCAAGCATTTAGGAATTAACCGGCTCTGTCTACATCTAAGATTGAATCTGAGGTGGTTCTTTAAATCAGCTAATTTAAAGGTGGCCTTTTCTAAGTTACGTACCAGCAGAAGGATGTCTCTCCCAAAGTTGGCAGCAATACGTCTGTGTAAGCTCTCAGTCGTACAGGAGTGGTCCATCGATGAGAAGGTTTCTTCAGCCGTCATCTGTACAAAAGTGAAGGTTTCGGACGTTTCGCCTCCTATCCAAGAGACTTCGTCAGCGAACTAAAGTCTGACTGGTCGTATCGGCCCCATTTATATATCCCTAATGTCCAGACCTAGTGGTGCCGGACACAGCTATGATAGGTCCCTACTCTCAGGTTGGGGGGGGCGCGGGACCCCCCCCTGTGGCCCCACTGATTGTTCCTACATTCCTGACTAACGATCAATTTGGATCGTTCATACAATAGCCTGCTCAGGCAAAACAGGTTAGGCAACTTTCGCAATGCTGATGAGGGTCGTTATGCTGATGAGGTGATACCGGGGAGAGTGGGGGTAATAGGCCAATCGTTAGTCAGGAATGTAGGAACAATCAGTGGGGCCACAGGGGGGGGTCCCGCGCCCCCCCCAACCTGAGAGTAGGGACCTATCATAGCTGTGTCCGGCACCACTAGGTCTGGACATTAGGGATATATAAATGGGGCCGATACGACCAGTCAGACTTTAGTTCGCTGACGAAGTCTCTTGGATAGGAGGCGAAACGTCCGAAACCTTCACTTTTGTACAGATGACGGCTGAAGAAACCTTCTCATCGATGGACCACTCCTGTACGACTGAGAGCTTACACAGACGTATATCCGATATCGTTATAACGAGACTTTACTGTATTTATTTATTTTGTATTTCTTCATTTATTTATTCATTCATGTATTTATTAACTAACTAAATAATTAATTAACTAACTGACATGTTAATTTACTAATTAGAAAAATGTTATTTATTAATATAGTTATGTATATATATGAACAAACGAACGAGCTAACTCACGAACAAACTTTCTAGCTACCTAACTAAATATGTAAGCAGCTAACTAGTTGACTAACTAACCAACAAACAAACTCTGACTAGCGAACTAACCACCTCATTAACAAACCACTCAACTAAATATCTAACTAACCAACTGATTAGCTAACCACTTAACTATTTAAACATCTAACTAGCTGACTAACTAACCAACAAACTAACTAACAAACTCAATGACTAGTGAACTAACAAACTCATTAAAAACCACTCAACTAACCAGCTAACTAAACAGATAGCTAACTAACCAACCAACCAACCAGCTAACTAACGGACCAACCACCTATTTAAGCCACTAACAAACATAATGACGAGCTAACTAACCAGCTAACTGACTAACAAACTCATGACCTAACTAACCAGCTAGCTAACTCGCTAACTTACTAACCAACCAATCAACTAACGATTTAAGCAGCTAACTAACTGACTAACAAACTAACAAACGAACAAACTTAATGACTGGCTAACTAACCAGCTAATTAACAACCCCGTTAACCAGCTACCTAACTGACTAGCTAACTTTATATATAACTCACGCTCTCTCTCCTTCAATTTTCTCCAGCATGACAGCATTTCACTCGCACAGCATTTGAGACAGGTGACCTCTTCTGGCTTCCCCGTTAGCAAGGAGAGCCATTTTTGGACAGCTCGCATGCGTGGTAAGCCGTGCGTATTTGTGTCAGCAGAAATCGTGTGCACAGTAATAAAGATCGATAATACGAAACATAAAATGATTAAAATGACACTAAAAGTTATAAGATTTATAAATGAACCTTCAACATTTTGGTATATAATAGTATTCAATAGAAAATGTTGCTTAAAAACAACAGATTGACATCGTATACGATCCTGTCGTATAGGAGATGCCAGCGTGTCATCATTTGTTATGATCCTCGCGTCAGCCATTTTGAATGCTTTTCGATTTACGGCCGTTTGATTTACGACGGTTTTGTCAGAACGGAAGCCGGTCGTAACTCGGATGTTACCTGTATATATTTATGAACGAATTAACTAAGTTTTTAGTGACTTAACTATTTAAGCAGCTAACTAGCTGACAAACTAACCAACAAACAAACTAAGAAACTCAATGACTAGCGAACTAACCAGCTATTTAACAAACAACTCAATGGACTGACTAACTAACCAACTAACTGATCGACTAATTAACCAACAAAGTAACAATGAAATATTTAAGCAACTACTTAACAGACTAACTAACTAACTAACGAACAAACTAACTAACAAACATAATGACTAGCTAAATAACCAGCCAAATAACGAACTACATAACTCATCATCTAGCTAACTTGCTAATGAACTAACCAACTGACTAACTATTGAAGCAGCTAATTAAGTGACTACCTATCTCACAAACTAACTAACAAACTTAATGACTAGCTAACTAACCAGCTAATTAACAACCCAATTAACCAGCTACTGAACTGACTAGCTAACACTATATATACAGATTTCTGTCTGTCTTTGTCTTTTTCTCGCTCTCTATCTATCTATCTATCTATCTATCTATCTATCTATCTATCTATCTATCTATCTATCTATCTATCTATCTATCTATCTATCTATCTATCTATCTATCTATCTATCTATCTATCTATCTATCTATCTATCTACCCATCTTTCTCGAAGTAAATGTGTGCCATCTGCTCTGTTCACAAAGGTTTATTGTCACTCGCAAAGCGACGACTCACAATTTGGCAAGTGTGGCGTAGCATCAGCAGCAAGCACGCCAGACGTTTGGGATCTCGACGCGTGGGTGGCACATAAGGCACAAAAATATTCTGTCCTGCCAAAAACATTTTCATATATCATTTTTCTTTCTTTTTTGGGGGGGAAGTGAACAGTAAAAATCATTGGCACCTTCCTGAAATACATTTGGCTCCACAATGTTGTCACTTGCGTAACGCCACAGAGGGAAAAAAGTGGAGCAGAATGCGCAGCATATTTCAGTCCGCCGAATGTGTGCAAACAACACGGCCAGCTCTCAGGCACGCGCAACCCCCCCCCCCCCCACACATGTAAATCAACCCTTTGGATTACACACATAAATAAAAACATGCCATTTCAAGTGGTATCAAAACACAAAAAAAAGCGATTGCTTTTCAGATGATTTAACATGTGGATTGCTTCGATTTTGTTCGCGGATGGCATATGAACCCCCCCCCCACCACAGCCCCCGCCTCCACCCCTCCCACACACACACGACCAATTATCTTCAATGCAAAGGGATGCCAAAGACCTTCCAGCGCTACGACCAACCCACTCTCGGCATGCGCTTTTTCAAAACGTGCTCAAAGGAAGCCAAGACGATCTTCGCCCATACTGTGATACCTTGGCTTGCGAACTTAATTGGTTCCCAGACAGAGTGTGTAAGGTGAAAAGTGTGTATCCCAAAAAATAATTTCCCACAGGAAACCATTAAAATCAGAATAATCCGTTCCCAGGTCTCCATAAAAGATAATTTTCTAAGCCTGAAAAATACACAAAATATACCTCATTTTATGTATAATAAATGTGCTATGGTATTATAATTAAAGAAATAAACTGTACTATATAATAAAGTCGTTTTATTTACCTTTGTGATGGTCATTGATGGTTTGATTTAATGGAGTGGCCAGTTTCATCAGCATTAAACACTTGATCAGGAACATAGCCTTCTTCTTTCACCATCTTGAGGAATGATCCCTTGAAGGTACTTTCTCTGCGATAATTTTATCTAGTTCCTCATCAATTGTGCTCTGTTTAGCTGGGTTGAAGAGAACGAGTGAATGAAACGACTGAATGAAAATTGTAAAGAGCAGTACACTGGGGAGACTCAACAAATTCTCGAAAAAAGGACTAGCAACATCGCAGGGAATATACTAGTGGGCCTCAATCGGCAGTACATTTGCACCTAAAAGCTAGCAACCACTCATTTGACGACAATGAGGTTAAAATCTTAGCGAAAGAACATAGATGGTTTGAAAGGGGAGTAAAAGAAGCGATTCTCATAAAACAACTAAATCCTTCATTAAACCGGTCTGGTGGGGTGAGGTTCAATTTGGATCGTTCATACAATAGCCTGCTGAGGCAGGTTAGGCAACATTCGTCATGCTGATGAGGTGATACCGGAGGGAGTGGGGCAAACAGGCCAGTCGTTAGTCAGGAATGTAGGAACAATCGGTGGGGCCGCAGGGAGTGGTCCTCTGCTCCCCGCGACCTGAGAGTAGGAACCTATCATAGCTGTGTCCGGCGCCGCCATGTCTGGACATTAGGGACATATATAGGGCCGATACTACTAGTAAGACTTTAGTTCGCTGAAGAAGCATCTTGGATAAGAAGCGAAACGTCCGACACCTTCAAAAAAGTACAGATGACGGCTCATCACTGTTTTCTATCCATTTTCTCACCATTTCACTTTTGTTTTTTTGTTTCAAGCTCTGTCGTCTCCCTTTCGTGTGTGTGTGTGTGTGTGTTTTCTCTCTCTATGTCGTCTGCCAGTCTCTCTAATGTTTACCCCCCCCCCCCCATCACTGCTGCGTTCTTGACCAATCACGTGGCTGTGGGCAGGGAATGGAGGACAAAAACAGTGGCCACCATTTTCTTGTTAGGAGAAGGGGCTCGTTCGCGAATGACACATCACTCATTGTGGCAGCCCCGTGTGTATCCCGAAAAATAGTTTGTTTGCCAAGGTAAAGTTTTCATAAACCGAAAAGTTCATAAGCCAAGGGGTTCGTAAACCGAGGTATCACTGTATAATGTTGTAGACTACATCATGGCCCTCCGGGCGCCTCATTAAAAGTACATGATGCAATTGAGATCCGATGTTTGTAAGAGGCCACATTAGCTTAGCCAAGAGGGAGTCATCCATTGTGACATTGCGCGATAAACACAAAGTAGTGCCGGCGTATTCACCGCGTCGGCGATTCATCATTCCGTAGGATGAGCATTCTCGTTTTTTTAAGCGTTCCGAAAGGCGGTTTCAAGGCGTCATGCTTAGATTTTGTCAATCACCAAATCATCGTTCTAACTGATGACATCCATTTTTTCCATGGGTATCCACTACAGTCTAACCTAGATTTTCGAACGGCTCGGTTCTCGACCAATACGGTTTTAGAACCAAAATGTGTGCTGTTTTTTTTATGCCTTGGTTTACAACCGAAAATGGGTTCTCGATTAAACTGAGTGCACCTGAATGCACCACTGGACTCCCATCCGCTTCCTTCTAAATCACTTACATTAAAAAAATACACTAACATGAAATAAACAAATAAATAAAGACACACACCCAAAAAAATAAATAATAAATGATTAAATAAACAACAATAAATAATAGATACATATATACATAAATAAATACATAGATAAATAAAAACGAACTAAATAAACAATTAAAAATAATAAATAAATACAGTCATTATTTATCGAATAAACAAGACGCAAACAAAAAACATAATAAACAAGAAAAAAGGGACTAAATAAACAAATGCGTGAATAAATAAATGAATAAATGAATGAATAATAAACAAATCAATAAATAATTAACCAATAAGAAAAAATGCACAAATAAATAAACAAACAAAAGAACAAATAATATATACGTAAATAAATACATAGATAAATAAAAACGAACTAAATAAATAAATAAACAATTAAAAATAATAAATACATTCATTATTTATCGAATAAACAAGACGCAAACAAAAAACATAATAAACAATGAATAATCAAAAAACAAGAAACAAGCGACTAAATAAACAAATGCGTAAATAAATAAACGAATAAATGAATGAATAATAAACAAATCAATAAATAATTAACCAATAAGAAAAAATGCACAGATAAATAAACAAACAAAAGAACTAATAAATAAATATATACATAAATAAAGGAAATAACGAAATAAATAAATAAAAATACATTAATTAAATTAATTAATTAAAAAGGCACAAACAAAAATCATCATGAAACAATAACTAATAATAATAATAATAATAACAAGAAAACAAATAAATAATCAAAAAAGGTATACATAAATAAATGTGTAAATGAATAAATAAATAAATTATAAAAAAAACAAGAAAACAAAAAATAATACATAAACACATGCGTAAATAAATACATGAATAAATAATGAACAAATAAATCAATTATTAACAAATAAGAAAAAAATTAACAAACAAGCGAACAAATAAAAACATAAAAAATGAATGAATAAATAAATAAATAAATAAATAAATAAATAAATAAATAAATGCATCTCCATCTGAAAAGGCGACATTTTTGGCTTTGCCGGCCGGCCGTCTGTCTAAGGTTTACCTGCGGCGAGGCGCAGCTTGCAATTTTTGGCAAAGCGCCGCTGTTGATATGAATATTGAGCGTGCGCAACCATGCCGCTTGCCGATTGACTGGCGTCAAAACGGCCAGCATCCTCCCAGCCGGCCATGGCGTCCATAAAAGGTTCCCAATCAATGCAATTGTGATTTTCTCGCTTTCTTTCATGTCTTGTGTTTTGCTTTGATTTGCTGAATCCATTGACATTTGTCCCATAATGGACCTGAATGCGAAATGGGGGCAAGAAGTCTTTCCGACCTTGCCTGTTTGTGATTTCTATTTATTTCTAAGGCCCCCCCGGGGTAGGGGTGGGGGGGGGGGACGAGGGAAGCCTTTCAAGCCGCCGCAAATTCCCACGGCGGGGCCTGCGGGCCTTCAGGGGGAGCCGCTGGCATTTCCACATGTGAAGCAAGACAAACAATAATGGGACTTTCCAGATTGCCACCATTTTTTGACGCACTCGACCAAATTGAAAAGCAGCGTTTTTGGTCACACTGGAGAAATTGATGTTTCACAGCAGCAGAGTGATGAAAGAAAGAAAAAAAGGAAAGAAAGTAGAAAAACAAAATACAGCGATGCTGTAAAGGCAGCCACTCTCGTGGCGCCATCTTTAAGTCAAAACAACATCAAAAAAACTAAAGAACAAATAATTAGATTAGATTAGTTTTTATTAATCTCACACTGGAGAAATTGATGTTTCACAGCAGCAAAGCGATTAAAGGAAGAGAAAAGGAAAGAAAGAGGTAGAAAAACAAAATACAGCAGCTGCTGTAAAGGCAGCCACTCTCGTGGCGCCATCTTGAAGTCAAATCAACAACAGACAAAACTAAATAACAAATAATGTGACAACTCAAAAGACACAGATCCTCTTTGTTGTATGAAGCAGTTCTAGATGAAAGAGGAGAGGATCAAAGTGTCCTTTTCATCAGTGGATCAAGGACATCATGGGACAAATGTGCATGTCTGCTACAAGCTAAATGTCGAAAGCAAAACACGAAGGTGTAGCATCCATTGACAAAAACGTTATTGTCCCAATAATAATAATAATAATAATTAATTAATTTCATTCCTAAGCACCTTTCAAAACTCTCAAGGTTACTTTTCAGTCACAGCAAAAGTTTTTCTTTGGGTGAGCAGCGGCAGCGACATGCGCCAGTGTTCACTTAACCCGTAAGTAACTCAAATAGAAAGGAAGCTAGTTAGCTAATATATAGACAGCTAGCTAGGTAGCCATATAACTAATAGATAGCCAGCTAGATAGCTAGCAAGCCGGCCAGATAGCTCAATAGTCTCACATCTCCTATCCCACGTACTGTAAATCCGCTTCAATTCCAAGCCGTGACCGTTCCACATCCGCATTGGCTCTGCTCAAATTCTGTGATGGAAACCAATTTTAAGGTGTGCGGTGTTGTTGTTCTTTGAGCGCAGCACACGGCATACCCCCCAAAAATGGTTTGATGCCGCCTATCTTTCGAATTCACGTCTGTTATAGACAACAACAAAAAATGCAGGTGTTTGGTAAGAAGTTTTTCTGTGATATATACTACATACAAGTCAATGCGATGCTAATACCTAGCATTCGCTAACAGCTAACAGCACATTGGGTCAAAAAAAGATAAACACATTCTTGGTAAGAAGTTGTTCTGTGATATATACTACATACAAGTCAATGTGATGCTAATACCTAGCATAAGCTAAGAACTAACAGCGCATAGGGTCCAAAAAATACAAACACATTCTTGGTAAGAAGTTGTTCTGTGATATATACTACATACAAGTCAATGTATTGCTAATACCTAGCATAAGCTAAAAGCTAAACACGCATAGGGTCCAAAAAAAACAAACACATTCTTGGTAAGAAGTTGTTCTGTGATATATACTACATACAAGTCAATGTATTGCTAATACCTAGCATAAGCTAAAAGCTAAACACGCATAGGGTCCAAAAAAAACAAACACATTCTTGGTAAGAAGTTAGTTGTTCTGTGATATATACTACATACAAGTCAATGTATTGCTAATACCTAGCATAAGCTAAAAGCTAAACACGCATACGGTCCAAAAAAAACAAACACATTCTTGGTAAGAAGTTGTTCTGTGATATATACTACATACAAGTCAATGTATTGCTAATACCTAGCATAAGCTAAAAGCTAAACACGCATAGGGTCCAAAAAAAACAAACACATTCTTGGTAAGAAGTTGTTCTGTGATATATACTACACACAAGTCAATGTGATGCTCATACATAGCATAAGCTAACAGCTAACGCACATCGGGGTTACAAGTAACAGCGCCGCTCGATTGGACGGAGCCCGCAGGCCCTAACGGATATCCAAACCCAATTTGGGCTTTGTAAAACATTAATGGCTGATATCAAAGTGTATTCCTCTTGATATGAAAGTGGGTGGGTGGGGGGTGGGGGGTGCGCCGTGGAGGGAGAAACGCGTCGGTGGGAGGGGGGGGGCGCGATTTGATAAGATCATCACAAGTGAACAGCTCCCGGGCCTTGACAACCAGCAAGCTGTCGACGAAGACGACGGCCGAAAGCAGAAGAGAAAAGGCAGGCGGGTGCGCACGTGCACGGATGACAATTTGGTCAGGGCGAACGAGATAAGGCGTCAAGGACGAAGGACAAGATGAAGCCAGATGCGCCTTGACTGACAGCTTGAGGGATGCCTTTTCAGTATTCATCTGGTCCATTTGAAGTCGCCTCAGCCCAAAATGGAGAGTCACTTCATTTCACGCTACCGATAAGGAAAGACAATTGGCGCACAGATGGACAAATCTGATGCTAGCCGTCCGCGCTAGCATCCAGGTGTCGGCGCATGAATGGAAATTCATTGCAACATTTTGCGCAAAATTAATCGTAAAACTCAACGCAAAATTCATTGCATAATTAAATCGCAAATTCGTTGTCATATTCATTGCAAAATGTAGCGCAAAATTCATCGTAACACAACACGAAATTCATGCCAGAATTTATTGCAAAATGTATTGCAAAATTCATTGCAAAATGAATCACTAAATTAATCGCAAATCCGTCGCAGAATTCATTGCAAAATTTAGCGCCAAATTTATCGTAAAACTCAACGCAAAATTCTTTGCAGAATTCGTTGCAAAATTCATTGCAAAATGTATTGCAAAATTCATCGCAAAATTAATCACTAAATTAATCGCAAGTCCGTCGCAAAATTTAGCGCAAGATTCATCGTAAAACTCAACGCAAAATTCATTGCAGAATTCATTGCAAAATTCATTGCAAAATGTATTGCAAAATTCATCGCAAAATTAATCACTAAATTAATCGCAAGTCCGTCGCAAAATTTAGCGCAAGATTCATCGTAAAACTCAACGCAAAATTCATTGCAGAATTCATTGCAAAATTCATCGCAAAATTAATCACTAAATTAATCGCAAGTCCGTCGCAAAATTTAGCGCAAGATTCATCGTAAAACTCAACGCAAAATTCATTGCAGAATTCATTGCAAAATTCATTGCAAAATGTATTGCAAAATTCATTGCAAAATGAATTACTAAATTAATCGCAAATCCGTCGCAAAATTCATTGCAAAATTTAGCGCCAAATTCATTGTAAAACAACGCACAATTTATTGCAAAATTCATCACTAAATTAATCGCAAGTCCGTCGCAAAAATTAGCGCAACATTCATCGTAAAATTCAATGCAAAATTCAGTGCAGAATTCATTGCAAAATTTGAGAAAATTAATCAAAAATTCGTTGCAAAATTCATCACAAAAATCAATGCAAATTCATCACAAAATTAATCACAAAAATCGTTGCAAAATTCATCACAAAATTCATCAAAAATACATTGCAAAATTTATCGCAAAATCAAATGCAAAAATTCATCGCGAAATTGATCGCAAAATTCATCACAAAATTCTTTGCAAAATGTATCTCAAAATTCACCTCAAAATTAATCGGAAAATTCATCGGAAAATTAAACACAAAATTAATTGCAGAATTCATGCAGAATTCATTGCAAAATTTATGAGAGAATTAATCAAAAATTCGTTGCAAAATTCATCACAAAAAATTCATCAGAAAAATCAATTCAAATTGGTCACAAAATTAATTTAAAAAATCGCTGCAAAATTCATCACAAAATTCATCAAAAATACATTGCAAAATTTATCGCAAAATTAACAGCAAAAATTCATTGTGAAATTCATTGCAAAATTCATCACAAAATTCGTTGCAAAATGTATCTCAAAATTCATCGCAACATTAATCGGAAAATTCTCGCAAAATTAATCGCAAATTCGTCGGAAAATTCTCGCAAAATTAATCGCAAATTCGTCGCAAAATTCATTGGAAAATTCATCGCAAACTTAATCACTAAATTAATCGCAAATTCATTGAACTATTCATCGCAAAATTTAGCGCAAATTTCATCGTAAAACTCAACGCAAAATTCATTGCAGAATTCATTGAAAAATGTATTGTAAAATTCATCACATAATTAATTCGTTGCAATATTCATTGCATAATTTAGCGCAAAATGAATCGTAAAACTCAATGCAAGTTCCTTGCAGAATTCCTTGCAAAATGCATTGCAAAAGTTATTGCAAAATTCAGAGCTAAATTAACCGCGAATTCGTTGCAATAGTCATTGCCAAATTTAGCGTGAAATTCATTGTAAAGCTCAACGCCAAATTAATTGCAAGATTGATCGCAAAATTAATCACTAAATTAATTGCAAATTCATTGCAGAATCCATTGCAAAATTTATCGCAAAATTAATCGCAAAATTAATTGCAAATTCGTTGCAAAATTCATTGCAAATTTTATCGCAAAGTTCATCGCAAAATTCACTACTAAATTCATTGCAAAATATATTGCAAAATTCATTGCAAAATTTATCACAAAACGCAAAGCAAAATTAATCGCAAAATTAATTGCAAAATTCATTGCAAAATTTATCGCAAAATTCATCGCAAAATTCAACGCAAAATTCAGCACAAAATTAATGACAAACTTCATCGCAGAATTAACATTTGTGAATTTGCAGAGCTGGTCTAGTGGTCCACGCAATAATTAATCGACACATCTCAAGTTCCTCATACCTACAGAAAAATCTTCCCCATCTGTGAAGCTTTTCCTGCAGGTGTTGCCTCCAGGTGTTGGCCACTTGGGGAGGTCTAAACTTTCTTTTCTCGCCTCTTAAAAAAAATCCAACATCTGCTGCTCATGTGGCGTTTGACAAAACAGCAGCATGAGCCGAAATGGCAACCACTGGGACTTCATTAGCGACAAGACAAGACAAGACGACATAGCGTGACTTCAACGCTCTCTTTGTGACGCTATCTAGGCGGCCGCTAACAAAACTATTTTCATTGAGACGATACCAAAAAAAAAAAAAAGCTTGGTTACCGCACGTATGCTCGTTTAATATTGTATTAGCTGTCTATTTGCTATCTATTTGCTGTTTAGCTCCCTGGCCGGCTATCTAGCTTGCTAGCTATTAGCTATATAGCAATATATCTGGCTGGCTAGATATCTAGCTGGCTAGTTATTAGCTATCTGTTGGCAAGCTAGCTTTCCATCTATTTTAGTTACTTCCTGGTTGAGTGAATGCTGGCGCGTGTGGCTGCTGTGTGTGGCTGCCGCTGCTCACCCACAGAAAAAAAAACTTTAGAGTGACCTTGAGAGTTTTGAAAGGTGCTTATAAATGAAATGTATTAGTATTATTATTGCTATTGTACGGCAATGGGAGGTTGACATCGGGTTCCGCCCATGTTCCACTCCTCAGACAAGCCCTCGGTGACCCACACCAGGCAAATTCCTCCTTAAGAAAGCAACAATTTATCAAAAGGACTCAAAGTTATGCGCTCTCGCAACCTTTTCCCCATTTCCAAAACTTTCTACTGTCTTAAGTTCAGGTTGAAAATTGACATTCTTGCACTTGTGGAGCAAGAGGCCAGAACACGCTGTTGCCAACTGCTGTGTTAAAAGTCCAGAAAAAAAACATGGCCGACTGTTTCTCTCCATGCAGTTGACCTCCCGGCCAGTAGATGTCATTCAAGTGTATCGCTGCTTCTACCAACAGCTCATGACAGATGATGTCTGGCTGTGTACTACCATAAAAAAAAATCTGAAAGAAAACAAATACATAAAGTTGCGGGTGCGGAAGACGGATGGGGCTGAATGTCATAAATACTGGTAACCGAGTTACGACCACGACCGGTAGAGCCCCTTTTTTAAAAATTATAAGCAGCCGACAACGCGTACTATAATTTTGGCCAGCCAGCATGTCACACACTTGTACAGCAATGCGTGACTACACTCAATACAGTAGTTATACAGTGCAGATACCGTCTCGGCAACATCTCCTGTCGGGCGACTTCTTCTGGTCGTTAGTAGGGTAAGTATAACATTTATAAATGAACAGTAAAGTAAACAGTTTTGTATACATTACCGGTACAGTTATACAGTAATAAAAACTGATAATACAAAATATAAAATGATAAAAATGACACTAAAAGTTATCAAATTTATAAATTACTTCCTGGTTGAGTGAACGCTGGCGCGTGTGGCTGCCGCTGCTCACCCACAGAAAAAACTTATGACTGTAAAGTGACCTGTAAACAGTTTGGTATATAATAGTATTCAAGAGAAAATGTTGCTTAAAAGCAACAGGTGGACATGGTATACTATCCTGTCGTGTCAACGTCACGTCAGCCATTTTGAGTGGATTTCAATTCACGACCGTTTGACTTACGACCGTTTTGTCGGAACGGAACCTGGTCGTAACTCGGATGTTACCTGTAGTTGTACAGGGAAGATTGCAAGACGGAATATTTTCCACTGATTGTATGTATATATCTTGATAAGAAGTTGTTCTGCGATATACTACATAAAAATCGATGCGATGCTAATAATTAGCATACGCTAACAACACATAAATTCCAAAAAACAAACACATTGTTGGTAGGAAGTTGTTCTGTTATATACTACATACAAGTTGATGTGATGCTAATACCTAGCATAAGCTAACAGCTAACAGCACATAGGGTCCAAAAACAAACAAAGACATTTTTGGTAAAAAGTTGTTCTGTACTACATACAAGTCAATGCAATGCTAATACCTAGCAATCCAATACAAGCCCTTCATTTTGTTTTTGAGGGGGCGGGAGGTCGAAATGTTGGACTGTTAGCATACCGCCTTCAAATTATGCAAAGTCATTCATGAGAAAGCAACAAAAGTACAATTTGAAAGGCTCCAGCCAACAATAAATGCTGCTTTTATTATATTTTTTTAAAGCGGCCATCTGCTGAAAGTTTGTACTTTATAAATGTCATTTGCGATGGGAGTTGAATCATTTGGAATATATTGACGCCTCTTGACGAACGCAAAGTTACACTTGTCTGATGTGAGTTTTTCCTGCATAATTATCATATTTTTTTTTTTGGGGGGTGAGGGGGGGCATTCTGAATATTTACTTGTACAGTGATACCTCCGCTCACGAACTTAATTGGTTCCCAGAAAGTGTAAGGTCAAAAGTTTGTCTGCCAAAGATTTATTTCCCATAAGAAACTATTAAAATGAGAATAATCCGTTCCCGGGTCCCCATAAAAAATTATACGAAATAAGCCTTAAAACTACACAAAATATACAATATTTTATGTATAATAAATTTGCTATTGGATTGTAATGAAAGACTACTATATAATAAAGTCGTTTTATTGACCTTTGTGATGGTCAGACACCTGAATTCTGCAGCCCTCTGCCAAGCTATTTATTGAGAGTATATGCAAATTAAAGTGATACATATATATAAGTGATATATATATATATATATATATATAAGTGATACATATATATAAGTGATATATATTGATATATCCGATATCGATATAATATATATATATATATATATATATATATATATATATATATATATATATATATATATATATATATATATATATATATATATATTAATCTAATCAACAACGAAAACAAGAATAGCGATGCGCTGGAGTGCTCGCTTCCTTTGACTCGGCGACCTTTTAATAAGTGAAGTAAACCGACGCAATTGAAAATTCAAGGTAACTGAACAAGACATCTTCAAAGGTCGCTTTTTTTCTTTTTTTTCTCCTTGTTTTCCTTTTTTTTTAATGAAGCACGATCCAATTTACATAAGTGCAAGAGAGAGCGTCCAAGTGAAGTGTACCTCCTACATGCCAACCTGATAGCGAGGGACGTGTAGTTCCTCGCATCAAAGCGTTAGGAAGTGGTTGATAAAGGAAAAAAAAAAAGCAGATGATCTTCTCGATCAGTCGGTGAAACTGATGCAAGTGGAAATTTTCAGTGTGACGCGGTGCAAATTGGTGCACACTGGCGCATCCGAGTCAAAATCTTTGGCCACGTTTCAGGCACTACTCTAATCTACTCTAATCTAATCTGATTTAATCTGATCTAACCGGATCGAACCGTGATCGAGCCGCAATCTAACTGTGATCGAATCGGATGGAATTGGATCGAATGGAATCGAATGGAATCTATTCTAATCTAATCCACTCTCATCTAATATAATCAAATCTATTATAATCTAATATAATGTAATCTAAAATAATCTAATCTAATCTAGTCTAATCAACTATATTTAACACATTCACTGCCAATCCCGAATTTATTCGGGAATTGAAAATGTGACGTAGAGTGCCATTCCCGAATTTGTTCGGGTTTTGTTTTTGCATGCTCGGGTGCTGATAAAGCGCTGGCCATGACCTCCGGCAATGTTTTTTTTTTTAGTTCCACAAGGGAGCAGCATTTGCCCTTTTTCCATGTTAGCGCTTTGTTCCAGCTTCAGCTGTTGTTAAAGCGCCATATCAATCAATATATATTTTGGACACCTGCCCCCATTTCAAACTCATATAACTCCAGACCCATATCATTTAGGATTTTTTTTTTTTGATGAAATAAGAGACTAATGTTTCTTTACCTGCATTAAATGTTTCAGAGAATCAGAAATCCTTTATTCGTCCCACAATGGGGAAATTTGCATTCCACAGCAGCAATTTGAAAGGGGACGGAGTGGGGGGGTGAAAGGATAGATAGTTTATGTAGTCCTAAAACTCAACATTCTGAGGTTCTTGGAATTTGAGTGACAATAACAAAAATCCTGTCACGGGAGTGGACACATTTTTGCATGTCTGGCAGTCAATGGCTTAGAGGCAAATTGCAACCTACCCACGCAATGTTCTTCCCGATTTCGTTCTCAATAGGGTTAAGGTCAGGGGTCAAATTATTCTCCAGTATTTTATGGAGTTATCTGGCGCACCAGCAATGAATGTAGTATTTTACAATTTAAAATACAGTGATACCTTGGCTTGCAAACTTAATTGGTTCCCAGAAAGTGTGTGTAAACCGAAAAGTGTGCATTCCAAACATTAATTCCCCACAGGAAACCATTAAAATGAGAATAATCAGTTCCCATATCCCCATAAAACATAATTTTCAATCAAATGAGCCCTAAAACTACATACAATATACGTTATTTTATGTATAATAAATCTGTTATGGTATTATAATTAAAGAAATAAACTGTACTGTATAATAAAGTCGTTTTATTTACCTTTGTGATGGTCGTTGATGGCTTGATGGAATGGAGTGGCGGGTTTTATCAGCATTAAACATTGATGAGGAACGTAGCCTTCTTCTTACACCATTTTGGAATGATCCCTTGTAGGTGCTTTCTCTGCGATAATTTTATCTTGTTCCTCATCAATTGTGTTCTGTTTAGCTGGGATGATAGCTTTTTGCATCAGGTGTACAGATGGCTTGTGCGGGTTATTTGTGGAGCCTGATCGATGGGAATTTTAACCTTGCAGTCTCCACTCTGCCTTTGATTTATGAAAGTTGAAACTCTCTGTCGTCTGCCTGTCTCTTGAATGTTTAAACCACCTCCCCTCACTGCTGCGTTCTTAACCGAAGACTGGGGGTGAGGAATAGAGGACAAAAACAAGTGGGCTGCCATTTTCTTGTTAGTAGAACGGGCTTGTTCGCGAACGACACATCACGACACATCACAAATTTGTTCGCGTTTCAGTTTTTCTTGCAGGGGGTGTCCATAAAGCCTAGGTGAGACCTCTGGAAAAGTTTTTTTTCCCTTCCACGAGGGGGTAGAATTTCACTTTTGTACAGCCGCCCCCATTTCAAGCTCATATAACTCCAGACCCATATAATTTAGGAATTAACTCTTTTTTCTGATGAAAGAAGAGAGTCTAAGATTTCTAACACTGCATTGAATGTTTATGTCATCCTAAAAATGATGAAAGTAAGAGGAAAGGAAGAAATAGAAAAAAAAGACAGACTCTTGCGGCGCCATCTTGAATTCAAAACAACAAGATAAACCAAATGAACATCATTGTACTGTTCGATGTGCATTTCCTTATCCCTTAAAAGTACTGCTTTTAGCTAGCTCGCTAACTTTCTATCTATTTGACTTATTCCAGGTTGAGTGAACGCTGTCCCGTTTGGCTGCCGCTGTTTAGCAGGGTCCTGATCCTGGCACGCGACCTTGATGACCGGAGCGAAGCTCCAATCGATGAGGTGGTTGTCCAGGGCCATCAGGTCAGAGTAAAAGGGGGATTAGCTGGCCTACACCGACGCCAAGAAGGACGAGGGCCGCACGCGGTGAGACATGTTGCCTCACTCCCTTCCACGCCACATCAAGGCTAGCTATTAGCTATCTATCTGGCTAGCTAGTAGCTATATGCTATACGCTATAGCTATACGCTTTCTATGTATTTGAGTTACTTCCGGATTGAGTTAACGCTGGTGCTTGTGGCTGCCGCTGCTCAACTTAGGTATCTGGCAATCTAGCTAGCTAGCTAGCTATTTGCTATCTAGCTAGCTAGCTATTTGCTATCTATTATCTGTCTATCTGGCTATATATTAGCTGTTTTGCTAGCCATTAGCTATCTATCTGGCTACTTTTTAGCTGGCTAGGTATTACCTATATATCAGCTAGCTTTCTATGTATTTGAGTTACCTCCGGGTTGAGTGAACGCAGGCGCGTGTGGCTGTCGCTGCTCACCCACAGAAAAACTGATCCTGTGACTGTAAAGTGACCTTGAGAGTTTTGAAAGGCGCTTAGAAATTAAATGTATTATTATTATTATTAAAAAATGAGCGGGAATGTCCAAATGCCGGTGTGACGAGCAAAGACAGGGCGGGCGGGGATGGGGGTTGCCTGCACGCTGAGTGACGCGTCTCAGCCTCCAGCGGCCATTTTTTTCACCTTTCCTGCTGTCTGTGGCCATCATGGGGGTGGGGGAGGCCATCATTGTGCAAAGGACAAAAGCAATGTGTGCCACCGCAGGGAGATAAGCGTGATTTATGAGCACTTGCCACGGCGGTGGCAGGTAAATATGCACTTTGGGAGTCTGCCTGCATTTTCCTTCACAATCATGGAGAAAGTGATTGGAATTAAAAATAAGTTCACATTTTAACTTAGCTGGACGGACGATTACGAAAAATGCTCGGGATTACTCTGATTTCCTATAAATTACCACCAACATTTTTGATGACTTTGCTACTGACTGATGTCATACAGGTCATAATCCACTGAAAGTCCAGTGATACCTCATCTTACGAACGCTTTAGCTCACAAACTTTTAGCATCACGGATGCTAAGCATAAGGATGATAAGCATATAGTCTCGGCCGAAGAACTAGTTTTCGGCGGACGAACCAAACCACGCAGTTGAACAGCGCCACGATGGCTGGTGGACTAATTGTCCACACTCACTTTCTTTGATTGCAGAAATGGTTTATTATCGAGGGGAGTACTTTTGCTATGATGGGACCGAAAAAGACCCCACCACAGGCTAGTCTTAAGCCGAAGAGGACACAAAAGAAAACTACGGGTTGAGCAGAAGAAGGAGATCATCAAAAAACACCAACGAGGTGTGCATTTGTGTGACTTTGCGTCCCAGTAGCAGTATGCTAAGTCGACCATTGCTACGTGTGGCTAAGGGTGTTTCTGTGTTGTCTAAGCAATGGTCTCAGGCAATAGAAGAGATTGAAAAACTTCTGTTGATTTGGATTACTGAAAAGCAGCTAGCAGGGGGCCGTGTGACTGAGGGTATTATCGCCGAGAAAGCACGGCAACTTCACTCGGATATCATCAAGAGGCAACTACATCAATGACCATAACAAAGGTCAATAAAATGACTTGATTATCCAGTACAGTTTATTTCTTTCATTACAATACAATAGCACATTTATTATACATAAAATAAGGTATATTGTGTGTAGTTTTCAGGCTTATTTGGTTGAAAATTATGTTTTATGGGGACCTGGGAACGGATTATTCACATTTTAATGGTTTCCTATGGGAAATTACTGTTTGGAATACAAACTTTATGCCTTACACATACTTTCTGGGAACCAATTAAGTTCGTAAGCCAAGGTATCACTGTTTTTGGAAAAAGTTCAAAAATACAACATTCGTTGCTGGTGCGCTTTCTACCTCTGGAAAATACTGGAGACTAATTTGACCCTGACCTTAACCCTATTGAGAATGAAAGTACAGTTTATTTCTTTCATTCCAATTCAATAGCACATGTATTATACATAAAACAAGGAATATTTTGTGTAGTTTTAAGGCTTATTTAGTGGAAAATCATGTTTTATGGGGACCTGGGAACGGATTATTCTCATTATAGTGGTTTCTTATGGGAAATAAATGTTCGGAAGACACACTTTTCGCCTCATACACACTTTCTGGGATCCAATTATGTTTGTAAACCGAGGTATCACTGTATATAAATAAAATGTTATTCTCTTCTCATTCTTCATCCGTGATATGTTTTTCTTAATCCGCATGAACTGTCTTGCCCCCCCAGGAGCCCTTTGCTCACCATTCGGCTTCCGATTTGTATTTTACATTTTTTGCCCCGCCTCCCTTCCGGCATCTTCTGCCCTTTGACCTCTGTTTTTTTTTCTTCCTGCCGCTGATGTGTGACCTCGTGAAGTTCGGGTGTCTCACGGCTGGCTGCATCCTCACACGTGTCCTTTCCTGTCCCGCTGCATTCAACACGGACCTCTACTGTCGACCGATGTTGCGCAGTGGTTGGCTGCCCCTGTGCCTTTTTTTGCTTCATTTTTTTGGTTTCTCTTTCTTTTGTCTTTTTCATAACTCGAGATTGGCTCAAGTAAAAACAGCGGCTGCAAATAGTTTCAACGTTGATAGTTCAAAGGCAGAGTGTAGACTGCAAGGTTAAAATATCCCATCAATCAGGCTCCACAACAACAACAAAATGATCACAGAGAAACCACCTACAATGGATCATTCCTCAAGATGGTGAAAGAAGAAGGGGAGTCCAGTGGTGCATTCAGGTGCGCTCAGTTTTTTTCAAGAACCCATTTTCAGTTGAAAACCCATGCATAAAAAAACGACGTTTTGGCATGAAAACCAAAACGGTTGAGAACTGAGATGTTCGAAAACTGAATTTTGACTGTACAGTGATACCTTGGCCTCCAAACTTAATTGGTTCCCCGACAGTGTGTAAGGCGAAAAGTGTGTATCCCAAAAATTAATTTCCCATAGGAAACCATTAAAATGAGAATAATCCGTTCCCACGTCCCCATAAAACAATTATCTACTTTCTAATTTTCTAAGCCTTAAAACTACACAAAATATTCCTTATTTTATGTCGAATAAATGTGCTATAGTATTAAAATTAAAGAAATAAACTGTACTATATAATAAAGTTGTTTTATTTACCTTTGTGATGGTCGTTGATGGCTTGATGGAATGGAGTGGCCGGTTTCCTCAGTATTAAACACTTGATGAGGAACATAGCCTTCTTCTTTAGCCATTTTGAGGAATGATCCCTTGTTGGCACTTTCTCTGCGATAATTTTACCTTGTTCCTCATCAATTGTGTTCTGTTTAGCTGGGTTGATAGCTTTCCATCAAGTGAACAGATGACTTGTGCCGGTTATTTGTGGAGCCTGATTGATGGGAATTTTAACCTTGCAGTCTACACTCTGCCTTTGAACTATCAATGTTGAAACGAGTCCAAATTTCACAGTTTTCTGTACATTTCCTTACTCTTTCTGTCTCTTTAATGTTAAACCACCTCCCCTCACTGCTGCGTTCTTGACCAATCACGTGGTTTTAACCAAGGACTGGGGGCGGGGAATAGGGGACCAAAACAAGCCGACTGCCATTTTCTTTTAGGAGAACGAGCTCGTTCGCGAACGGGATATCACTCATTGTGGCAGCTCCGTGTGTATCCTGAAAAATAGTTTGTATGCCAAGGATGAAAAGGTTTCTTCAGCCGTCATCTGTACTTTTTTGAAGGCGTCGTACGCTGCCAACTTCGTATGCCATGGTAAAATTTTCATGAATTTAACGTTCGTAAACCGAAAAGTTCGTAAGCTAAGGGGTTCGTAAACCGAGATATCATTGTCTGAGTTTGGTCATGTGATCAATGCTCACAATGTAGAATAAAAATCATAACCGCCCCCCCTTTCCTCCACCCCTACTGTGCCTTTCTCCCACAGTTTGAAGATGCTTGCCTGTTTCCATCAGAAATTCTGCCTGCAGTTGCCCTGGCAACAAAATCAATCTTCACAATTGGCACGGCAAAAAAAAAAACATTTTTTGGGGGAACTTCCAGCCAATCTGTGATATGTCTTCATTTTGGAAAATGGAAAGTGAAGATATTCAAATTGAACTTCCAAGTAGCAGGCAAAATCAAAATACACCTAAAAAGGCCATCAAACCCAAATATGATCAAACATAATTCAAGCCGAGGGACAAACTTTGATGTGATAGCAGCCCGTTGCCCGTGGTGATGGCGCACCAGAATTAATCTGACGAATTGAAAAGGCTTCGGATTTGAACCTCAACTAACAAGTAAACATCAATTGGCGTCAACACAAGGACACTAAGCTAAAGGGAAGGGCTAAAAAAGGGGTGTGGTCAGTACACAGAGGGGATGAGAAAATAACGGATCCACACGTTTTCGCATAGCAACATGCTAAGCTAAAAGGAAGGGCTAAAAAGGGCGTGTGGTCAATACACAGAGGGGATGAGAAAATAACGGATCTGAACGTTTTAGCATAGCAACATGCTAAGCTAAAAGGAAGGGCTAAAAAGGGGTGTGGTCAATACAGAAGGGATGAGAAAATAACGGATCTTAACATTTTAGCATAGCAACATGATGAGCTAAAAGGAAGTGCTAAAAAGGGTGTGGTCAATACACAGAAGGGATGAGAAAATTACAGATCCGCACGTTTTCGCATAGCAACATGCTAAGCTAAAAGGAAAGGCTAAAAAAGGGGTGTGGTCAATACAGAGGGAATGAGAAAATAACGGATCCGCACGTTTTCGCCTAGCAACATGCTAAGCTAAAAGGAAGGGCTAAAAAAGGGGTGTGGTAAATACAGAGGGGATGAGAAAATAACGGATCTTAACGTTTTAGCATAGCAACATGATGAGCTAAAAGGAAGTGCTAAAAAGGGGTGTGGTCAATACACAGAGGGGATGAGAAAATAACGGATCTGCACGTTTTAGCATCACAACATGCTAAGCTAAAGGGAAGGGCTAAAAAAGGGCTGGGGTCAATACACAGAAGGGATGAGAAAATTACGGATCCGCACGTTTTCGCATAGCAACATGCTAAGCTAAAAGGAAGGCCTAAAAAAGGGGTGTGGTAAATGCAGAGGGGATGAGAAAATAACGGATCTGAACGTTTTAGCATAGCAACATGCTAAGCTAAAAGGAAGGGCTAAAAAAGGGGTGTGGTAAATACAGAGGGGATGAGAAAATAACGGATCTGAACGTTTTAGCAATAGCATAGCAACATGCTAAGCTAAAAGGAAGTGCTAAAAAGGGGTGTGGTTAATACAGAGGGGATGAGAAAATAATGGAGCTTCATGTTTTAGCATAGCAACATGCTAAGCTAAAAGGAAGGGCTAAAAAAGGGGTGCGGTCAAATCACAGACGGGATGAGAAAATAAAGTATCTGCGCATTTTAGCATAGCAACATGCTAAGCTACAAGGAAAGGCTAAATGGGGTGTGGTCAATACACGCAGGGATGAGAAAATAAAGTATCCGCACGTTTTAGCATAACACCATGCTAAGCTAAAATTCCTTCCCGACTGAAATTTATAGAAATATCTTTGATGTATACTCACCCTCTGAAAAGCCACAACAATACAAATTATAATACAGTAAAGTCTCGTTATATCGATATTCATGGGAGTCCGAAAAAATATCGATATAACCGGGACTATCGATATATCCGACCCTGTTTGCATGTAATTTTCTCCGTGCGTGCATAGAAATAGTATCGATATAACCGGGACTATCGATATATCCGATATCGATATAACGAGACTTTACTGTACAATACAATACAGTAAAATACATATTGATTTATATCGCGTTTTAACAACAGCTGAAACTGTGCCAAAGCGCTTAACACGGACAGCAATCCTATACGGCACAAGTGTCAAAGTCAAGGCCCGCGGGCCAAATCCGGCCCGCCACATCATTTTTTTTCGGCCCGCGAAAGCAAATCAAACTTGTTAAATTCCATGATGATTGCTAAAATCTGAGCCAAAATTTCCTATTTTTGGATGTCAACCACAATAAAAGTCATTATTCTTGACTTCAGATTTGAAAACGAGTTATTAATTAATTTGCTGTGTGCTCTATATGTAATATTTGAAGGGATTTAAACATTTTAATGGGTTCCCCAAATTCATAACGGCCCTCGAGAGGAAACCATAACTACAATGTGGCCCGCGGCAAAAAATGACTTTGAGACCCCTGCTATACGGGAAAAATAAAGCAGTCACAAAGATAGTAGAAAGCACCAGGGAGTAACAACATCAACAAAAACCGCTGCGGACTAACGTCAACATCTAACGGTCGTCGTCGACGAGTTCATCGGCTTTTGACAATTTGCTTTTTGTTTCCGTGAAGTTTGCCATCTGGCATTTTTTTTTTAGTCTTTATGCAAGATTAAACAAAAACACGTTTGAATGAAGTGGTTCGGCATCGCTCACCGTTGCTAAACGACAAATTGACAAGGAGTAGAAAGGTGACCTTTCGGAAGAGAGAACATGTGGCCAGTTTTGCAAAATACAGGCGGCGCCGTTTTGATGGCTGTTGGCCGCCGCTCCATTCAGTGTCATGAAGCTCAAAGCCCTCCCCCAACCGCCTCCCTACTCACATCATTTCCCTCAGTTGTCTCATTGGTAGCAGGCAAAGGCAAGCAGCCGACAGCAGAAGCGCAAGGTAACCTTTCTCTAATTGATGTCTGCCTGCGCCCGGCGCAGCAGGTAGCCTTCTTGTGAGGGAGCGGGGAATCGCCAGGGCATGCGGCCGCGCTTTGCGTTAGGTGGTGGGGGGTTGATGAAAGCATACGCCGCGCCACCTCGATCGCTTGCTAATGGAAGAGACGCACTCACATGGCACACCTGCCGATTCATTCTTGCACTAGACGGGAATTTCAAAACAAAGGGGGTGAGGGCATTCGTAAGGTGGATTGGCGGGGATGCTACAAGGCATTGGTGGGGTTTGTGGGTCAGAGGCGGGGAGAGTCCCGATTCGTCAGCCAAAGCGACCCCCATCGAGACTTTGCCTGATTGGCCCCCAATTTCTAGCCTCGCGTACCAAATCAGCGGCTCTCAGTCCGGGTTCGGCAATTCGGATTTTGGGGCCATACAACTCATGACCCATTAAATTTGACTTCGGAGTCAGCCAATCCTCCGTAAAGTGTCCAGAATGCTGCTGCTCAACACGTGACTGGTACTCGTAAGAGGGAGCATACTGTATACAGTGATACCTCAGTTTTAGGACTCCTTTGCTTACGAACTTTTCGGTTGACGAACGTTAAATTTATGAACATTTTACCTTGGCATACAAACTATTTTTCGGGATCCACACGGAGCTGCCACAATGAGTGATGTGTCGTTCACAAACGAGCCCGTTCTACTAACAAGAAAATGGCAGCTGGCTTGTTTTGGTCCTTTATTCCCCGCCCCCAGTTGTCGATTAAGCCACGTAATTGGTCAAGAACGCAGCAGTGAGGTAGGTGGTGGGAGTTTAAACATTAAAGACACAGGCAGACGACAGAGAGAGAATGATAAAATGGATAGAAAACAGTGAAATTTGGACTCGTTTCAACTTTGATAGGTCAAAGGCAGAGTGTAGACTGCAAGGTTAAAATTCCCATCAATCAGGCTCCACGAATAACCCGCACAAGCCATCTGTACACTTGATGCAAAAAGCTATCAACCCAGCTAAACAGAACACAATTGATGAGGAACAAGGTAAAATTACCGCAGAGAAAGCACCTACAAGGGATCATTCCTCAAGATAGTGAAAGAAAAAGGTTACGTTGCTCATCAAGTGTTTAATGACAAGACGGCGCCGCGAGAGCGCCTGCCTTTCCAGCAGCTCAAGTATTTTGTTTTTCTACTTTCATTCCTTTCATCACTTTGCTGCTGTGAAATGTAAATTTCTCCACTATGAGACTAATAAAGGCAAATCCAATCCAATCAAATCCAATGCTGTTGAAACCGGCCACTCCATTCCATCAAGCCGTCAACAACCATCACAAAGGTAAATAAAATGACTATTAAACAGTACAGTTTATTTCTTTAATTATAATACCATAGCACATCTATTCTACATAAAATAAGGTGTATTTTGTGTAGTTTTAAGGCTTAGAAAATTAGAAAGTAGAAAATTATGTTTTCTATGGGAAATTAACTTTTGGGATACACACTTTTCGCCTTACACACTCTGTCTGGGAACCAATTAAGTTCGTAAGCCAAGGCATCACTGTATCTCCTACTCTGGGCATCCCATCACTGGCTCCTGATACATTTTCAAGTTCTTTTAAAGGACAACTACCAGACATTATTCGAAGTACCTGGGTTTTGGAACGTCTTGGTTCTCAACCAATTGGGTTTTCAACCACAAATTTCGGGTTCTTGACGCCTGGGTTTGCAACCGAAATTCAGTTCTTGACCAAACTGAACGCACCTGAATGAATCAATTGACTCAATAGAATCAAGTTTTTTATTACAAAGCAGACGTGTCCGGTTGAGATCCGGTTGCCGGTTGAGATCTCAAACAAATCGGTTTCGCAAAGCTTCTTGTAACGGATGAAGGTTGAAAACCCAGGTTGGACTGTACCAATAACTAAATGGAGGCTCCGAGGGGGTGGAGACTTATCAGTTGCTGGTCTCGCTCTCTGGAATGACCGGCCCCTGGATATTCGGAAAACCCCCTGGCTTCCCATCTCTAAAAACCGCATCTTTAAAACTCACTAGTACTCGATGACCTGGTCTTGATCTTAGTTGGCAGTGATCTTAGTTTGGTCTTGACTCTGGTTCTTTCTCCTATCTTTGTGACGATTTTATTCCTTGTTTATTATGATAGATATCCATGTCCCGGCACTTTGTATGGAGCTTCGTCTGAGTTGGACTTAAGACTTTCAGTCACAGCAGGACCGTTATTACTTGGGAAAAAGATGCCGATGTTTTAAATTCCGACAAATACTTTTTTCATTCGCATGGCAGGGAGGTGTTTCGGTTCCCAAACAAATCGCTTTTCGAAAAGGATCCTGGAACGGATGACGGTCGAAAAGCCAGGTTGGACTGTACCAAGAACTAAACAGAGGCTCCGGGGGGGTGGAAACTTATCTGCTGCTGGTCTCACTATCTGGAATGACCAGCCCCTGAACATTCGGAAAACCCCCTGGCTGCCCATCTCTAAAAACCACATCTTTAAAACACGCGAGTACTCATGACCTGGTCTTGATCTTAGCTGGTAGTGATCTCAGTTTGGTATTGACCCTGGTTCTTTCTCCTATCTTTGTGACAATTTTATTCCTTGTTTATCATGATAGTTATCCATGTCCCGGCATTTTGTATGCAGCTTTGTCTGAGTTGGACAGCAGGACGGGTTTTACTCTGGAAAAGATGCCGATTTTTTTTCAATTCCGACAAATATTTTTTTCATTCGCATGGCAGGGAGGTCGTTCTGTTTGATTGGCATGAGGTTGATACCCCGGCGTGAGCATCCACTTTTTTCGAGGTCTCGCTCTTGAGGCTAAGAAGTCACTCTTCGCTCATTACGGAGCTCCCAGAAATGACCTTCATTCTTTTCCAAGCGGAAGAAAAAAATAATTGGAGTACCTTTCGTTCGCTACTGATGGTTTTGCGTTTCTCTTCAAGCAAATTAGCATGAAAGAAAGCATTATGCTAGCAATAAAGTAAATAAATATATATGTATACAGTCAGAGCAGCTAATGACGGCGTATTGTGAGAGTAAATGTGATCAGGCGCTGGTGTGTAATTATCTGGGAACAAAAGCGCCCTCATTTGTCCTCAGATCCTCAAGCGTGAGTTTGATTTTTTTTTTCCAGAGCGCCGACAACACCTGCAACAACCAACAAACAGCTTCCCGGGACGCTCGTTAGCTGGTCAATGAGCTCCTAAATATCACGCTACACAGCTTTTTGCTCTTCTTTATGGGACATCAGCAGGTAGCCCAAGACCGGACACATTTAATCTTAATGCCAACCCCTTTCCCCGCGTCGCTAGTAAAAACTCCGAGCTGGCCGATTTGGAAAATTACTGGCCGGGTATTCGCTGGAATCGGGAATGACGGCAAAATGGGTCATTTTGACTTAACGTCTTGATCCGATGTCCATTTCGGGTATATTCCAGGTCGATTTTTTGTTTTTGGAAGGACGTCGTGCCGATAGAGCACGGTGTCAAAGTCAAGGCCTGGGCGCCAAATTTGGCCCGCGAAACAAATTAGACTTGTGAAATTCCATGCTCATCTATCGAGCTAGCTAGCTAGCGAGCTATCTCGAGCACTTAATAATAATAATACACTCGAGAATGTGTGTATTATTATAATTATTATTATTATTATTATTATTATTATTATTATTATTATTATTATTATTATTATTATTATTATTATCAATGTCAGTTTTTTATGAACAATATAAAAAGACATTGTACAAAGTTACGCCACGCGAGGATAATGCGTTGCTAACAATGAGACGCGACACCAGGAAGTGACATAGAGGAAGTGCAGGTGAGTCGAGTGGTGCATTCAGGTCCGCTCAGTTTTTTCGAAAACCCATTTTCAGTTGTAAACCAAAGCATTTAAAAACGTGATTTTTTTTGGGTCGAAAACCGAATTGATCGAGAACCAAAATGTTTGAAAACCGAATTTTGACTATACTTTATCGACAGCGAGTGCGAAAATCCGATTGAGCCGTTGTGAAAAGTGGAGAGTAGATGCGCGGTGCGATACGGGCACATCGGCGGCAACACTATTGGATAGACAATGGAGGAAAAGAACAACAGCAACAAAAAAACTAATTGCGTGACCTTTATCGACGCGGTTGGAGGAGACACGGAGCGGCGGTGTGCGAGTCCCTCGTTACACGGCATCATTAACATGAATTGATCCCACTTTCTTGGCCCTTTTCTCTCTCTTGATGTGGACCGAAGCCTTGAGTGGCGCCCGTCGCGTCAAGTGACGCCAGGCGATCTCGTGATGCCCCTTTTTTTACCATCACGAGATGAGAAGGCCGAAAATAAAATAAAGAAATAAAGCGATTGCAATTAGCATATCGATCGGATGGTATTAGAATATCAGTGGCTCGGCTGCGATGTTTTTTTTTTTGTTGTCGTCGTTTTGCTGGCGAACGTCGATAAACAAATGGCGGAAAACAATAACAACATTCTGCTAATGAATGGCAAAATTCTGCCGTCACAATTTCTGATTTTCATCGAATACACAGGTGTCTAAGTCAAAGTCATTGCTATCTAGTGATTGAACTAACTAGTGAGTGAGGTCGCTAGCAATCGAGCTAACTAGCGATTGAGCTAACTGCTGATCGAGCTAACTAGTGATTGAGCTAACTAGCAATCAGGTTAACTAGCAATTGAGCAAAGTAACGATCAAATTAACGAGCGATTGAGCTCACTAATGATTGAGCTAACTAGTGACGAAGTTAACTAGCGATTGAGCTAAGTAACGATCACACTAACTAGTGATTGAGCTAACTAATGATCGAGCTAACTAGCAATCAAGTTAACTAGCGATCGAGCTAAGTAACGATCAAACTAACTAGCGATTGAGCTCATTAGCAATTGAGCTAACTAGTGATCCAGCTAGCTAGCGATCGAGCTAGCTAGCGATCAAGCTACCTGCGATCGAGCTAACTGACGATCGAGCTAACTGACGATCGAGCTAACTGGCGATCGAGCTAACTGGCGATCGAGCTAATTGGCGATTGAGCTAACTAGCAATTGAGCTAGCTAGCGATTGAGCTTGCGAATGATTGAGCTAGTTAGCAATCGAGCTCACTAGTGATCACGCTAACTAGGGATCAAGCTAACTAGTGATCAAGCTAACTAGCATTCGAGCTAACGAGCAATCGAGCTAACTGGCGTCATTTTATTCGGCCCGCGAAAGCAAATCAAACTTGTGAAATTCCATGCTTATCTATCGCTTGCTAGATAGCGAGAGTTCAGGCTAACTAGCGAGTCTATGCAAATTCTTGTTCTCATTTTGTTTTTTTGTTTCATGAAGTCGATTTGTGATCAGTGATGGACTCAAGTAACATTGACAATGTGGCACGGCCAAAATAGAACGCCGCCATTTTTATCCAGTTTACTCTCTCGCGACGCGTCAAAGCCGCCATTTTGCCATCGGCCCCTTTGACTCACTCGCCGGCGGTTAAAACGGCGACTGACCCCGCCTCTTATCATTTCATGGAAGTCGTCACACCTCAGCTCCGACACAGGCCTGCGGTCAAATTGCAACTTGGGCGAAGAAATGGGAGTGGAATGAGCCCTGAGCGACTGCGTCCTGTCGTCGGGGCGAGCGATCGATCAAAACTGAGATTATTTCACATCTGAACATGGCCGATGAGTCGTGACGTTCGTTGATGCGGCGCTTTTACTGTTGTGGACGGATTTCAGCGAACGCGCGTACTACACATATTATTATTATAGTGTCCAGTGATACCTCGGTTTACAACCGCTTGGCTTACGAACTTTTCGGTTTACGAACGTTACATTTATGAAAATTTTACCTTGGCATACAAACTTTAGCTCGGCATACAAACTTTTTTTCTGTACACGGAGCTGCCTCAATGAGTAATGTGTGGTGCCAACAAAATGGCAGCCGACTGTTTTTCTCCTCTATTCCCCGCCCCCGGTCTTCGGTTAAAGCCACGTGATTGGTCTAGAACGCAGCAGTGAGAGGGGTGGTTTAAACATTAAAGACACAGGCAGACGACAGTGAGAAAGTTTCAACTTTGATAGTTCATAGGCAGAGTGTTGACTGCAAGGTTAAAATATCCCATCAATTAGGCTCCACAAACAACCCGCACAAGCCATCTGTACAGTTGATGCAAAAAGCTATCAACCCAGCTAAACAGAACGCAATTGATGATGAATTAGATAAAATTATCGCAGATAAAGCACCTACAAGGGATCATTCCCCAAGATGGTGAAAGAAGAAGGTTACGTTCGTCATCAAGTGTTTAATGCTGAGGAAAGCGGCCACTCCATTCCATCAAGCCACCAACGACCATCACAAAGGTAAATAAAACAACTTCATTAGACAGTACAGTTTATTTATTTAATTATAATAGCCTAGCACATTTATTATCCATAAAATAAGGTATATTTTGGGTAGTTTTAAGGCTTAGAAAATTACAAAGTAGAAAATTATGATTTATGGGGACCTGGGAACGGATTATTGTCATTTTAATGGTTTCCTATGGGAAATTAATTTTTGAGATACACACTTTTTGCCTCACACACTCTGTCTGGGAACCAATTAAGTTCATAAGCCAAGGTATCACTTTACTTCAAAGCAGGGAATTAAAAAAAAAAATAAATAAAAAGGGGGCCATTTGTCCCCCTTCTGTCTGAAAAGTGGCCCAAATTCTAAAATGGATGGGGCCCAATTTAACTAGATTCCTGGAGTATTACAAAAGTGATTGAAATAAACCAAAATATATTCATTGGAGCATTATATTTGGGTATTAACTATCTATTCACTAGGTATTCGCTAACTATTCGCTAGCTGTTAGCTATCTCTTCGTTGGCTATCAACTATCTATTCGCTAGCGGATCGCTATCTATTCGCTAGCTATTGGCATATACTTTTCCAGGCATTTTTTTTAATTTTCAACGTTTTGGCAAATACTTTTTCAGGCATTTTTCTAATTTTCAAAAAATGGCCAAATAATTTTCCAGAGATTTTTCTAATCTTCAAAATGTTGGCGACTAATTTTTCAGGATCGCTATCTATTCGCTAGCTATTGGCAAATACTTTTCCAGGCATTTTTTTAATTTCCAAAATTTTGGCTAATAATTTTTTCAGGTATTTTTCTAATTTTCAAAATTTTGGATGTGGATAATTTCGCTGCTGTAAATTGTATCAGTGGGTAAGACAAATAAAGGTTTTCCACGTTACTTCCGGGTTGAGTTAACACTGGCGCGTGTGGCTGCCACTGCTCACCCGCAGAAAAAAATATTCTGTGACTGTAAAGTGTCCTTGAGAGTTTTGAAAGGCGCTTATAAATGAATGTTATTATTAACATTATAAGCTATCTATTCACTAGCCATTAGCTAACTATTCGCTAGCTAGCTAGCTCACTAGCTTGCTATCTATTTGAGTCACTTCCAGGTTCAGTGAACGCTGGCGTGTGTGGCTGTCGCTGCTCACCCACAGGAAAAAACGTATCCTGCGACTGTAAAGTGACCTTGAGAGTTTGAAAGGCACTGATAAATGAAGTGCATTATTATTATTATTATTATTATTATTATTATTATTATTATTATTATATTATACTGATTGTGGTTGTACACCAGGGGGAGACAAAGATTTGGAGTGCCATCCCTGAATTAGTTGGGCTTTTGTAATTTTTCTTGCGGGGGTGCCGATAAAGCACTGGTCAGGCCTCTGGCAATGTTTTTTTCTGTCCACGAGGGGGCAGCATTTGCCTTTTGTCCATGTTAGCGCTTTGTTACAGCTTCAGCTGTTATTATTTTGTAGGGTTGTTTATTTATTTACACTTATTATTTATTCATTCATTCATTTATGTATTTTATTTTATCCACTCTACCTATGTTTTTATTTACTTATTTATCTACTTATTTGTGTATTTATTGATATTTATTGTTTTATTCATTTATATTAATTGAGGTATTTATATATGCACGTGTGTATTTATTTATTTATTTATTTATTTATTCGTCCGTTCATTCATTCATTCATTCATTTAATTATTTATTTATACGCTTATTCGTTTATGTCTATTTATATATCTATTTATTTATGTATCTACCTAGTTATTTATTTCTCTTTATTTATTTTTATGTTGTATTCATTTGTGAGGTATTTATGTATCTAATATATGTGTGTATTTATTTATTCGTTCGTTCATTCATTCATTCATTTAGTTATGTATATACAGTAAAGTCTCGTTATATCGATATCGGTTATATCGATAGTACCGCTTATTACGATACTATTTTCATTTCCCTTGCACATTTCTAGTCTTTTTATGTATAATTAGTACCGTTTAGTACAATACCCGGTTATTACGATAATCCGGTTATTACGGTGCTCCTTTTCATCCCCCGACGGCCATTTTTGTTGTTTATATCGATATATCCGTCGCGCCATTGGTCAACTTGGTCACGTGTCTTGTTACGTGAGCCGCCATCGGTCGCGCTATTGGTCGACTTGGTCACATGAGCCGCCATCGGTTGCGCTATTGGTCGACTTGGCCGTGTGACTTTGTCACGTGACACGCCATCGGTCGCGCCATTGGTCAACTTGGTCACGTGTCTTGGTTACGTGTCACGCCATCAGTCGCGCCATTGGTCGACTTGGTCACGTGAGTTTGTTACGTGCCCAGCACCCGTGTAGCAGAGCCATTTTCATTTTCAGACGCTAGCTCGGGTGTAGCAGACGAGATTGAAGTGTTTGTGTTAAAAGGTAAAAATGGGAAGCAGAAGAAGATTGATGACTTTTTTAAATTGTATACATAATACAGTAAGATGTAAGCGTTGCAGTTTCCCTGTTGTGTTATGTACATGGCCACTGTACTGTATATGAATGCAATCGTTTTTTGCAACAATGTTTCTTGTTTTGTCTGCTGAAGCGCGATGATTTTGAAAATTATTAACATTCCATACTGTGTATTAAAGGACAGCCGATGTCACTTTTTATTCAAATGCAAATAAAAATGACTTCACGCCAAGACGTCTTGCATTGCTTGTGAATCCAAACAATGGCTTCATATTCGGATAATATGCTTTCTTGTTACACATCCAGTAAGGAATATGTTTCAAATACACTGTAGTTCTGAAGATTAAAGCATACATGTTTACAATCATTAAAGAATTAAATGTGCCATTTTGAGGCAACATTGGGGGAACATCTCTCACCAAAAAAAAAAAGGGAGCTAATGGCCAGCTCCGTTTCTTATATGGCGCTTGGCTGCCCTATTTTGGGGGCTTTTGTTTAATGCAGTTCGGCGCAGGATCGGATATATCGATAGTCCCGGTTATATCGATATTTTTTCGGACTCCCTTGAATATCGATATAACGAGACTTTACTGTATGTATTTATTTATCCATATATTTATTTTAGTTTATTTATCTATACATTTATTTATTTATCTACCTATTTATTTTTTATTTATTTATTTTATTTTATCTATACACTTGTTTGTTTATTTGTATTTAGTTTTTATTCATTTGTATTTCTGTATGTACTGATGTATAAATGACATGTATTTTTAATATTTTACCATATTTTCGTGGCATCTACATTGATCGCACGTGCGGTTTCGTACGTTGCACAGAAACAATTTCCGGGGCCCATAAAAGCGGAATGGAGCTTTTACAACAGATGTCGTACAAGAAGTTCAGGTCGAATGCGAGTCGTAAAAGCCAAACGTGAAAACAGCTGTGAGGAGTGCGGCGCAGTCACGCTCGCTCGGGTGAGTCTCATTTGAAAATCCCACACCGTGGGAACACCGTTGCCATAGCAACGTGGATTGTCATCCGAGATTTTTTTTTTTTTTAGCATCGACGTTTGGGACGTTACGGTATTATGGCGAGGTACTTTTTACTCGGCTTTGTTGTCAGTGTCGTCCTGCTGGAAGCCTAGCGCTTTTCTCCCGTTAGCGCTTCTCTCCCGTTAGCATTTCTCTCCCGTTAGCGTTCCCGATCGCAATCATGTTGACTTTTGTTACATTTCTCTCATCGATTGCCATTGCGGGCCTCAATCCGAGACAGGTAGCGGTCAAGCTAGGTAGCGGTCGAGCTAGGTAGCGATCAAGTGAGTGAGCGATCAAGCGAGCTATGGATTAAGTGAGCTAGCGATCGAGTTGGCTAGCGTTCGAGCTCCTGATCAAGTGAGCTATCGACTGAGCTACTGTAAATAGGGATCGCGTGAGCTAGTGATTGCGCTAGCTAGCGATCGAGCTAGGTAGCGATCAAGTGAGCTAGTGATCACGCGAGCTAGCGATCTAGCTACTGTAAGTAGCGATTGAGTGAGCTCGAGATCAAGCTAGCTAGCAATCTAGCACAAATAGAGTGAAGATAACAGAGGCGAATAAAATTTAAAAATAAAGCCAATCAAGACCGTCTTTCAAGAATGGATCCCTGCGCTTGGTTCAGAACATCGTCAACAACCGTCGCGTACATATCGCAACATCCGCATGCACCCAGTCACCGGCCGACCAAGAATCGTTCCCATTTGCTTCGTCGAAGAATGAAGACTTCACGTCCGCGACCGATAACATGTTTTTTTCTGTCCAAATTGCCCAGAATTCCATAGTGGAAAAAAACACACAAAACAAAAAAACAAAAAAACAAATAGATGTCGAAAAATGTTTTAAAAAGCAGCGCATAAAAACCAATATGGCCACTTGACTTTATCTATCCCTTCGGGGTCCACGGCCTCCCGCTGCTGCTTGGCCTCATTATACGTGCGGCGGCATGTAGGTTTTTTTTTTGCTCCTGAAAATCCATTGTTCACATCTGTCTTCCCTTTTTTTTCTGCCAAAACGCGGGAAATGATTTGAATAAAACATGAATTTCGTGGCACGTTGCCTTCAACCAGGGGGGGGGGGGGGAGAACAAAGTCCCTCCTACTGTTACGGGATACCATCTGGGGCTTTCAGGGGGGCGGCCATGGCTCAATCTATTAGTACGCCATTGGCAGACAGCGGACATTTTACAGTACAGTGATACCTTGGTTTACGAACCTCCTTGGCTTATGAAATTTTCGGTTTACGAACGTTAAATTTATGAAAGATTTACCTTGGCATACACACTATTTTTGGGGATACACACAGAGCTGCCTCAATGAGTGATGTGTCGTTCGCGAACGAGCCCGTTCTTCTCAACAAAATGGCAGCCGGCTTGTTTTGGTTCTCTATTCCCCGCCCCCAGTCTTCGGTTGAAGCCACGTGATTTGTCAAGAAAGCAGCAGTGAGGGGAGGTGGTTTAAACATTAAAGAGACAGGCAGACGACAGTGAGAATTTCAACTTTGATAGTACCAAGGCAGAATGTAGACTGCAAGGTTAAAATATCCCGTCAATAAGGCTCCACAATGCCATCTGTACACTTGATGCAAAAAGTATCAAACCAGCAAAACAGAACACAATTGATGAGGAACTTGATAAAATTATCAGAGAGAAAGCACCTACAAGGGATCATTCCATCAAGTGTTTAATGCTGATGAAACCGGCCACTCCATTCCATCAAGCCATCCACGACCATCACAAAGGTAAATAAAAGGACTTTATTATACAGTACAGTTTATTTCTTTAATTATAATACCATAGCACATTTATTATACATAAAATAAGGTATATATTGTGTAGTTTTAAGGCTTAGAAAATTAGAAAGTACAAAATTATGTTTTATGGGAACCTGGGAACGGATTATTGTCATTTTAATTGTTTCCTATGGGAAAATAATTTTTGGGATACACACTTTTCACCTTACACACTCACACTCACACTCACACTTACACAATCAATTAAATTCGTAAGCCAAGGTATCGCTGTACATATGAGCAAAAAGATTGACGGGGAAGGTCAGATGTGGTAAGCGTCTCGCATTTCGCAGCGTCGCCGGCTTGATTTCAAAAAGGAAAGAAAATCAACAAAATCACATCAAACCGCATCAGCGCGCCGCGATTAACATTCGTCGGCTGCATTTACAAAAAAAAAGAACATTTTGAAGTGGCGCGGGTAATTGTAATCACTGCCATAAATCCGGTATGCCGTCGCAATTAAATTGCCCCCACCCCTGATGAATCAGTCCAGCAGGGTCCTGATCCTGGCACGCCACCTTGATGACCGGAACGAGGCTCCAATCAATGAGGTGGTTGGGCAGGGCCAACAGGTCAGTGTAAAAGGGGGATTAGCTGGCCTACACCGACGCCAAGACGGACGAGGGCCGCACACGGTGAGACATTTCGCCTCACTCAATTCCACGCCGCATCAACGCTAGCTATTAGCTAGCTAACTATCTGGTTAGCAAATAGCTATGTATTAGCTAGCTTTCTATGTATTTGAGTTACTATCGGGTTGAGTGAACGCTGGCGCGTGTGGCTGCCGCTGCTCAACCTCGGTATCTGGCTATCTAGCTAGCTAGCTATTTGCTATCTAGCTAGCTATTTGCTATGTATTATCTGTCCAGCTGGCTATATATTAGCTGTTTAGCTAGCTATTAGCTATCTATCTGGCTAACGATCTAGCTGGCTAGCTATTAGCTATATATCAGCTAGCTTTCTATGTATTTGAGTTACTTCCGGGTTGAGTGAACGCTGGCGCGTGACGCTGTCGCTGCTCACCCACAGAAAAACTGATCCTCTGACTGTAAAGTGACCTTGAGAGCTTTGAAAGGCGCTTAGTAATGAAATGTATTATTATTATTACTATTATTACTTTTACTATTTCTATAATTACTATTACTATTATTACTATTACTATTATTACTTTTATTATTAAAATTGTTACTATCACTATTACTATTATTACTATTACAACTATTACTATTATCAATACTATTAATATTACGATTACTATTATTACTGTTAATACTATTACTACTACTGCTACTACTACTATTACTACTATTACTACTGTTGCTATTACTGTTGTTATTATTAATCGATTAAAAAATTTATTCCGTGCCATTATGAGGCAACATTGAGGGTAGATGTCTCAACGAAAAAGAGGCACAAAATGGCGACCTCCTGCGGCCACCTCCGTTTCCACAGGCTGATAAATTCCTTATAAGGAGCTTGGACGCCCTCTTCTGGCGGCTTTTGGGTGCAACACGAGGTCTCCAGACCAAACAAGTACAGCAAAATACATTGACGTGATGGAAGGACCGCTACAATGCATCTTTTTTTCGGTCAGGGGCGTTCCTTTCGTGACGTCACGTACGGACTCGTCACCAACTCAAAAACAAGACTTCCTGAATATTCAGCGTGAGTCTTAAAACGTAAAATATAGCTCTATATGGTGGAATCTTATTAAAATACGCTTAGTAAAAGTCATTTGAAGCATTTTACAAATTATGGACACAACTTGTCCGGAGACGTCGGTTGTCCTTTATGTGAAAAGAAAGAAAGTCTTGGGAATTTGCTGAGAAATTGTTCCAGCCAATTTTAAATTATAAATAAATACATGAATAAACACATAAATAATAAACAAACACACAAATAAACATATAAAATAAATGAATACCTAAAATAATCCTCTCCGGCTACAAAACTGCCATTCTCTTTGAATGCGCACCCACGGCGAACAATGAGGCGCTCTAGAAGGGGATCAACCCCAGCACAGTACAACGATACCTCAGTTTACAAACGCTTTAGCTCACGAACGTTTCGCCTCACGAACATTCAATTCGTGAGATTATAATCTTGGCATACGAACTACTTTTCGGCGGATGAACACCAAACCACACGGTCGAACAGCACCACCGTGGCTGGCGGACTAGTTTTTTTACCCCCTTCCTTTGAGTCCAGACGTGGTTTGTTATCAAGTGGATACTTTTGCTATTATGGGACCAAAAAAGACCCCACCACAGCCTAGTGTTAAGCCGAAGAGGACACAAAAGAAAATTACGGACGAGCAGAAGAAGGAGATCATCGAAGAAAACGAAGGAGAAACGAGGTGTGCGTTTGTGCTACTTAGCGTCTCAGTACCAGTATGCTAAGTCGACCATTGCTACGTGTCGCGAAGGGTGTTTTTGTGTTGTCTAAGCAACGGTCTCAGACAATAGAAGAGGTTGAAAAACTTCTGTTGATTTGGATGAACGAAAAGCAGCTAGCAGGGGACAGTGTGGGTGAAGGTATTATCGCCGAGAAAGCACAGCAACTTCACTCGGATATCATCAAGAGGCAACTACATCAACAACCATCACAAAGGTCAATAAAACCACCTTATTATACAGTACAGTTTCCTTCTTTTAATCACAATGGAATAGCACATTTATTCTACATAAAATAAGGTATATTTTGTGTAGTTTTAAGGCTTATTCAGTAGAAAACTATGTTTTATGTGGACCTGGGAATGGATTATTCTCATTTTAATGGTTTCCTATGGGAAATAAATGTTTGGCAGACAAACTTTTTGCTTTACACACACTTTCTAGGAACCAATTAAGTTTGTGAGCTGAGGTATCACTGTGTATGGAAATCTCCCATTTCAGCGCAAAAGGGGGTGGGTGTTGGGGGGGGGGTCTTTCTAGTGTTTGTTTTTGAACGCAAGCGTGCTGGAAATGGGGATTAACTTGGCACGAGGATTTACAGTTATAAGTGACAACGTGGACGCGAAGCTTTCGTAAAAATAAATAAATCAATAATACAAAGGTTGTGTGTCAAATGAGAAGAGTTGGCCATGTAATTAAGGGAATAAGTGTGTGAGGGGTGGGGTTTCAAAGGTCATATTAATTACAAGAACAACCTCGGGGGGGGAAATGACTGGCGGTTCTGCAACGAACACAAACCAACACGCGAGCCAATCGACAACTCGACGCGAGTCATTAAACCGCGAGGAGTCGTCCGTTTTCGTTCGGGGTGGGGGGGAACATTAACCCCCCACCCCCCCAACAGCTGTTGAATAAAAAGACGTCTCACAAATTGGCGCGGTGAGCCGAGTATTTTTTCGTTTGAGTCGCTACCCTGAGGATCGGGCCCTCGCGGGCGATGATTGGATTTATCGGACGATCAATACGAGTCATCGATACGAGCGTTTACATGCCGGGACGCTCACCACTGTGATCACCTTAATCCGATTTTTTGGGGGGTTTTGGTTTTTCCTTGCTGAGGTGCTGATGAAGCGCTGGTCAGACCTCTTTTTTCCCCATCCAAAGGGGGGGGGGGCAGCATTGCACTTGTTTTTTTTCTATGTCAGCGTTTTGTTCCAGCTTGAGTTGTTTTTAAAGCGTGCTAGTAATCAATATTCTATTTTGTACACCTGCCCCCATTTCAAGCTCATATAACTCCAGACCCACATAACTTAAGAATTACCTCTTTTTTTCTGGGGAAAGAAGACAGTGTAAGGTTTCTAACACTGAATTGAATTTTGATGTAGCCTTAAAACTCAATATTTTGTGGGTCCTGGAATTGGAGTGATAATGACAAAAACCCTGGCACTGGAGTGGACACAATTTGGAACTTCGTCCGCCAGTGAATGAGTTGAATGGAATATTTCCCTTCACTTTTTTAACACCTTAACTTTTGTCACAGTTGAAGAGAATTCTTCTTCTGTTGATTGTCGCCATTTTAGGAGTCTTATGAAAAAAGGTTGAACATCGCCATTTTAGAAAATTGCAGATTGAAAATTGAAAATGAAATATTTTCTTTTTTTGATTACTTTTTTTTGTAACAGTTGAACAAAAGTGTTATTAATAGTGCTATTAATAATAATAATAATAATAATAATAATAATAATAATAATAATAATAATAATAATAATACATTTCATTTCTTAGCGCCTTTCAAACCTTTCAAGGTCAGTTTACAGTCACAGGATAAGTTTTTTTTCTGTGTGGGTGAGCATGTACCAGCGTTCACTCAACCTGGAATAACTCCAATAGATAGAAAGTTAGCTAGCTGGCTAAGGGATAATTAATAGATAGCTAGCTAGATATATAGCATATAGATAGCAAATAGATAGGTAGTTTATTAACAAAAAAAATGTTTATGAATTAAAAAAAATGCAGAAATGGCCATTTTCGGCCATTTTCATTCAGTCGATGACTGAATGACCAATTTTCTGTTCCGAATTGAGCCTGTAGATCACAGGTGTCAAAGTCAAGGCCCGCGGGCCAAATCCGGCCCGCCACATCATTTTTTTCGGCCCGCGAAAGCAAATCAAACTTGTTAAATTCCATGATGATTGCTAAAATCTGAGCCAAAATTTCATATTTTTGGATGTCAACCACAATAAAAGTCATTATTCTTGACTTCAGATTTGAAAACAAGTTATTCATTAATTTGCTGTGTGCTCTATATGTAATATTTGAAGGGATTTAAACATTCTAATGGGTTCCCCAAATTCATAACGGCCCTCGAGAGGAAACCATAACTACAATGTGGCCCGCGGCAAAAAATGACTTTGACACCCCTGCTGTAGATGTATTCATTCAGATGTCAGACGTTATAGATTGTATGACAAAGGTTGCGGGCCGGATAAAAATTGATCATGGGCCACAATTGGCCCCCAGGCCGGACTTTGAGGATGTCTGCCTTAAACATAACCCCGGCCCTCCAAACAAATAGGTGAAAAAGTAGTTGAGAGGTTTATTTTTTATGGGGATTAGCGTGGCGGCAAATTGACATGTAATTACATGTAATTACACGTAATGACAGAAAATCCTCAAATGGATTATGAAATTAAGGCAATGCAACGCTGAGTGGGCAATTTCTGGACTTGATGTTTGAATTTTCCTTCTTGGAAGTACCAAACAGATTGCTCGAAATGCATTAAAAGCAACAAAAAAAAAAAATACAGCTCGTCATGCAATGTTAGCAACTGCGCTTTGAGATACGAGCGACCTGATTTACGGGTGTTGCAGGATGTGTAATGAGATTGAGAGATTGGAAAAAAAAAACGTAACGATATACAGTTTTGAAAGGTGGCTATAAATGAAATGTATTACAGTGATACCTCAGTTTACACACGCTTTAGCTTACGAAGTTTTCGCCTTACGAACATTAAATTCGCGAGAATATAATTAATCTTGGCTGACGAACTAGTTTTCGGTGGACGAACCAAACCACACGGTGGCTAGCGGACTAGTTTTCATTCCCCTTTCCTTGAGTGCAGACATGGTTTGCTATCAAGTGGAGTACTTTTGCTATTATGGGACCGAAAAAAGACCCCACCAAAGGCTACTGTTCAGCCAAAGAGGACACAAAAGAAAATGACGGTCGAGCAGAGGAAGGAGATCATGGAAAAATACCAACGAGGTGTGCGTTTGTGTGACTTAGCGTCCCAGTAGCTGGATGCTAAGTCGACCTTTGCTATTTGTGGCTAAGGGTGTTTCTGTGTTGTCTAAGCAACGGTCTGCGGCAATAGTAGAGCTTGAAAAAATGTTGATTAGGATTGACGAAAAGCAGCTAGCAGGGGACAGTGTGAGTGAGGGTATTATCGGCGAGAAAGAATGGCAACTTCACTCGGATATCATCAAGAGGTAACTAGATCAACGATCATCACAAAGGTCAATAAAATGACTTCATTATACCGTATTTCTTTCATTACAATGCAATAACATATTTATTATACATAAAATAAGGTGTAGTTTGTGTAGTTTTAAGGCTTATTTAGTAGAAAATTAGGTTTTTATGGGGACCTAGAAATGGATTATTCTCATTTTTAATGGTTTCTTATGTGAAATTAATGTTTGGAAGATAGACTTTTTGCCTTACACACACTTTCTGGGAACCAATTCAGTTTGTAAGCGGAGGTATCACTGTATTAACATTATTATTATATATTTTTTTAATCTCAGTAGGACAATCGATCCCTCATCCTCAACACTTCCTCATGTGGCCAAGTTGGGCAAATAACGAAAGATGCTTAAACTAAGTCATCTCAGGATGACCTGACGAGTTATTGCATCTTTATCTTTATTTATGTATTTTTTGCTTTCACCGAAGTAGATGCCCGCGTCTTATGATTATTTCAGTACGTAAATGCGGGAGATGGATACAGTGTTTATCCCCAGGCAAAATTCCTGGAAAAAAAAAGCTGTCTTGTAGTCGGTACTCTAGTAGGCTAATACTCATGAATAGTGAATTGGGCGCAATCTTGTCCGAGCGTTTTCTTTCTTTGAGGCGATGCCTTAAGAAAAACGTCGCTGGGAATCGATGCCAACTTTGCACGGGCGATTGACTCCTTCACTGCCAGACGTGCAAAAATGTGTTAGGACCACATAAACATTCAAACTGTAGATATTCTTCTTTCATCAGAAAAAAAGTTATTTCCTAAATGATATGGGTCTGGAGTTATCTGAGCTTGAAATGGGTGTGTGTGTACAAAATACAACACTGGTATTATTGGTTTATATACTAGCGCTTTAACAACATGCTGGAGCTGGAATCAATTCAGCGCTAAGAAACCTTAGACTGTCTTCTTTCATTAGAATAAAAAGTGTTAAATCCTAAATGATATGGGACTGGAATTATCTGAGCTTGAAATGGGGGCGGATGTACAAAATACAATACATATTGATTTATATAGCGCTTTATCAACAGATGAAGCTGCTAACATGGGAGAAAAGCTTGTGGAAGAGAAAAAAAAAAACATTGCAAGAGGTCTGACCAGCCCTTTATCGGCACCCAAGCATGAAAAAAATGAAAAAAATTTCAGGAATGCCGCTCTATGTCATATTTTCAATTCCTGATTACATTTGTGAATGGCAGTGAATGAGTTTAAAAAAACAGAATTTCAAACAAAAAAATAATATCTCGATGTCTGCTGATGAGTCCGTTGCCAGAGAAGGAATTAATATCATGGCAGAGAAATTAATATTGCAACTGTGGGTGTAAAATGTGCTATTTGGATGCTAGCTTGTGACGTCACAACGGCACGACAATCGCGCTAAGTGCAGCTAAACGTCTATTGACACACGTTTCATTTTTAGAGACACGGTCCACACGATGCGTTCAAGTGCCAAGCTAAAATCACGATCATTCTTAGGCGTCGTTGTGAAATCAAAAAGGTTCTCCTGAACAGCATTTCGTCACGACACTTTATGTTCCAAACAAGCGTAGGCAGCTAGGCGGGAATAAAGCATCAAAATGGCTTCTTATGGCGAATTTGCATGTCAAAGCTCGTCGTGTTTTGATAACTGCCTTTCAAAACTCTCAAGGTTACTTAACAGTCCCAGGATGGGTTTTTCTGCGTGTGAGAAGTGGCAGCCACACACACCAGCGTTCACTCAACGCGGAAGTAACTCAGATAGATAGAAAGCTAGCCAGCTAGCTAACAGATAGCCAATACATAGCCAGCTAGCTAGACAGTTAGCTAACCAGCTAGATAGCCATATAGCTAATAAATAGTCGGCTACATCGCTAGCTAGCTAGTCAGATAGCCAATAGATAGCAAATAGATAGATAGCCAATAGCGATGATATCATTATAATGTTTGAAGTAGGCCAGCGCGAGCGGATTATTTGATCAACAAATCATTGCGACTTTCAAACGCATGTCAAGTAGCACTCAGTGTTCGGCCTTGCTGAGGCTGAAACCAAACACGCTGATTAGAGTTGCGTTAGCAAGGAGACAATTTAGGGAGCGTACATGTGCGAGTGGAGGGGGGGGGGGGGTACGTTGCGCTAAAATCAACACCATGCAGAATTCAGAAGGCATTCATTACGCAATCCATTGAGTCCCTGTGCTTGTATTCAATGTCACTGTCGCGGAAGCAGATCAAACTTGTGAAATTCCATGCTCAACCATCGAGCTAGCTAGCTAGCGAGCTTAAAAATCGAGCATGCTAGTGATCAAGCTCACTAGCAATGGAGCTAGCTAGCGAGCGAACAAGATAGCTCTCTTTCTATGCAGCTAACTGGCTAATCCCTTACATCACAGGTGTCCAAGTCAAGGCCCGGGGGCCAAATCTGGCCCACCAAATCATTTTATTCGGCCCGCGAAAGCAAATCAAACTTGTGAAATTCCATGCTCATCCATCGAGCTAGCTAGCTAGCGAGCGAGCTAACAATCGAGCTTGCTAGCAATTGAGCTCACGAGTAATATCTAGTAAGATCTAGGTAGTGAGCGAGCAAGCTAGTGCTCTTTGTATTCAGCTATCTGGCTAATCCTTTCCATCACAGGTGTCCGAGTCTGGCCTACCAAATAATTTTATTCGGCCCATGAGAGTAAATCAAACTTGTGAAATTCCATGCTCATCTATCGAGCTCGATAGCTAGCTAGCGAGCTAGATAGTGATAGAGCTAGCTCGCTGTCAAGCTCACTAGCAATCGAGCGAACAAGATAGCTCTCTTTCTATGCTCGCTAGCTCTATCAATGTCCGTTTGTGCCTATTGTTCTTCGCAGAGGACAAAGAATACATCCCTGGCATATATAGGCGCCGCTGCCCTGTTTGTGTACAAATATCCTTTCCATGGCTAAATTGTGTTGTTCTCTAACTGTCAAGTTGCAGTTGTGAGCCAAACGAGAAGCATTTTCAGAAATAGCGACGACGTGCCAACCGGGAATCGACAGCAGGCGAACGTGAGGAAGTAAACGGCCAGACAGATGGGCCAACTTGGACGGCGGCCACGGTTGCAACGCCAGACGACGGCTAACGCTAATTGACTGCTGTACAGCAAATTCGTACGGCGAGACGTCGAGGTTGGAGGTGCTCGAGGTGACGAGCGCTAAAACATGAGGCGGAACCGTTGAGAGAAGACTTTTGAGGTGTTCCTCCGGACTTTTGATACCATCCATTCGTTTACCGATCCGATTATTCTCAAAAGATTGGTCGCGATTGGTTTTCTCGTGTTTTGTACTCGACGCGCAGATGTCGTGAATCCTATTGCGTTTTGGTGCGCGGTTACCGAGTGCCTTCATGAAGAACATTTCTGGGGTAGCTCATTGACTGCCAGATGTGCAAAAATGAGTCCACTCTAGTGCCAGGGTTTTTGTCATTGTCACTCAAATTCCAGGAACCACAGAATTTTGAGTTTTAAGGACTACATAAACATTCAATGCAGCTAAAAAGAGTTAATTCCTTAGTGATATGGGTCTGGAGTGATATGAACTTGAAATGGGGGCAGGTGTCCAAAATACACATTGATTGATGTAGCGCTTTAACAACAGCTGAAGCTGGAACAAAAGCGCTAACATGGAAAAAGGGGAAATGCTGCCCCCTTGTGGGAAATGAAAAAAAAAAAAACGCCGGAGGTCATGGCCAGCGTTTTATCAGCACCCAAGCATGAAAAAAACAAAATTCGGGAATGGCGCTCTCTGTCATATTTTCAATTCCAGAATAAATTTGGGAATGGCAGTGAATGTGTTAAATATAGTTGATTAGATAAGATTGAATTACAGTAAAGTCTTGTTATAAAGTATCAATATCGATATCGAGTAAAGTATCGATATTCTCGGGAGTCGGAAAAAATATCGATATAACCGGACTAACGATATATTCGATCCTGCGGCATTTAAATTTTCTCCTTGCGTTCATAGAAATAGTGTCGTAATAAGCAGTACTATCGATATAACCGATATCGATATAACGAGACTTTACTGTATATTGAATTACATTAGATTAGATTAGGGTAGTGCCTGAAACGTGGCCAAAGATTTTGGCCTGGGTGCGTTGGTGGGCACCAATTTGCACTGCGTCACACTTAAAATTTCTACTTGTATCAGTTTCACCGATTGATTAAGACGATCCTCTGCTTTTTTTTCCCTTTATCATCCACTTCCTAACGCTTTGAGTCCAGGACCCACAGAATATTGAGTTTTGGGACGACAAACATTCAATTCAGCGTAAAAAACAAGACATAGACATGCTTCTTTCATCAGAAAAAAAAGAGTTAATTCCTAAATGATATGGTCTGGAGTAATCTGAGCTTGAAATGGGGGCAGATGTTCAAAATACAATGCAATGCATACATATACATGTTTATCTAGTTTATGCTGTAAAATAGTTAAAAAGTGCTTTAAAAAAGTTGTTTTAGAGAATTGGAACGGATTAAAAAATGTACATTTATTATAATGGGAATCGATGATTTGCATTTTGAACACATTTGTTCTGGAAGGAATATGAAGGGATGTGTGTGTGTGTGTGTGTGTGTGTGTGTGTGTGTGTGTGTGTGTGTGTGTGTGTGTGTGTGTGTGTGTGTGTGTGTGTGTGTGTGTGTGTGTGTGTGTACATATATGTGTACACAATTATTATTTTGTGCGGGGGGGATTTCCAGTTCTGGTCTCCTAATCATGTAGCGACATCACATGAGCTGGCAAGAGTGCCGCAATACCTTGAACAAAGCAGAGCATTGTGTGCGCGCAAAAAAAAAAAAAAAAAAATGCAGCTGGGCCTGGCAGGCAAAGCAAATGACTTTATTCGCGCTTCGGAAGCATACATTGAGATTTGCTTTGTAAATATCACCTTTGAAAATCCCCCCCATCAGAACCCCCCCCCCCCCCCCCGGCCTGAAGAGCGTTTAAAGGACAACCGACGCCTCCGGACAAGTTGTGTCTATAATTTGTAAAATCACTTCAAATGACTTCTACTGAGTGTATTTTACAAAGATTCCACCGCATATAGCTTAATTTTACGTTTTAAGATTTGCGCTGAATATTCAGGAAGTCTTGTTTTCGAGTTGCTGACGTGACGTCATGAAAGGACCGCCCCCTGACCGAGAAAGCGACACACAATGCATTTTGGGTACTTTGTTCTGAAAACTTCGTGTTGATCCGTGTTGATGGCGAAATTAGAATGAAAAAAACATAAATAACACAATGGTGAATCGTTGTGTGTTGCACCAAGACTACTATTTGATACTAGTTGACACAAATTCCCAGCGGCCAAAGCAGCCCATTTCCAACGGAGCTTGGGCTACAATGGAGTCCAAACGCCTCAAAATGAGACGGAAGGACTTCTTTAATCGATTGCAAACATTTATGCTTTCCTCTTCAGAACTATTTGAATCATATTCATAACTGGATGAGTAACAAGAAAGCAGCTTCTCTGAATATGAAGCCATTGTTTTGATTCTAGAGCAAGGTAAGACGTCTTGGCGTGATGTCACGAACATGGGGGCGGGACCTTCTGAAAACTTGGCATCGCCGAGGTCATTTTGAAGTAGTTTTGGGACACTTTAACTCATTTTTATTGGTGATTTGCATTTGACTAAAAATATCAGCCTGTGTGTTTTGGGTATTTTAGATGCTATAAAAGGTTCTTCTGATGTCAGTTAGGAAACAAAAAAATGGTGTCGGTTGTCCTTTGGGATGGAAGGCTGACGGCGTACTTGTTTACTGAACCCATGTCGCCTCATCTGGCATTGACGTGGCATTCAATTTTTGCCATGCGCTAGGATTTATTTTGAATGCATCCTTCATAGCGAACGATCCGCTGGAGTATTACTCTTTTTTTAACCATAAACGATGGCAGTGTACACAGACTCCATTTCCACAACTTTGACCATTTATCTCACTTTCCACCATCTCAAAGTTCCATTTTTGCGTCTTAGCGTCACGCCTTCCCGAGTCGGCAAAGGACTCACATGACTGACGGGCGAACGCGGCGGCGCCTCTGACAACAAAATCGAGCATTCAACGGCGCGACAGACGCTGCAGTCATATTGCAGCTGGGCCGCAATAATGCTAACGGTAGAAAAGCGGTCGGGCGGTGACAACAAAGGCTTCACTGTAACAAAATGAAGTAAAAAATAATGATGTTTATATTGGACAATTTGACAGTTTGGTTCAGACTTCACAGAGCAAAATGGCACTTGATGTGCTTAATTTGCTTTCGTGGGCCAAATAAAATGATGTGGTGGGCCAGATTTGGTCCCCGGGCCTTGACTTTGACACCTGTGCTGTAAGAGATTAGCCAGCAAGCTGAATAGAGAGAGCTAGCAGGCTAGATCACTAACTAGCTCAATTGCTAGCTAGCACAATCGCTGGCTAGCTCAGTAGCTAGCTCAAGCAGTGGCCAGCTCACTCGCTAGCTTTATCGCGAGCTAGCTTGCTATAAGCATGGATTTTCAAAAGTTTAAATTAGCTTTTGTGGGCCGAATAAAATGATGTTGATGATGATACTAGTGCAGCGTGTTCGACCGGAAACAAATTCCTTGTGTGTTATACATACTTGGCAATAAAGATGATTCTGATTCTGATTCTGATGTGGCGGGCCAGATTTGGGCCCCGGATCTTGACTTTGACATAGGTTAAGTAAGGGATACGCCAGCTCGCTGAATAGAGAGAGCTAGGGAGCTCAATCGCTAGCTAGCTTGATTGCTATCTAGCTTGATCGCTAGCTAGCTCACTAGCTAGCTTGATTGCTGTCTAGCTTGATCGCTAGCTATCTTAATCGCTATCTAGCTTGATCGCTAGCTAGCTTAATCGGTAGTGAGCTTAATCGCTAGGTAGCTCGCTATAAGCATGGATGTGGCGGGCCATATTTGTTCCCCGGACCTTGACTTTGACCCCTGTGATGTAAGGCATTAGCCAGGTAGCTGAATAGGGGGAGTTTGTAAGCTAGATCACTAGCTATCTCGATCACTAGCTAGCTTGATCGCTAGCTAGCTCGCTATAAGCATGGAATTTCACAAGGTTGATTAGCTTTTGTGGGCCGATTTGAATAGAAAGAGAGCTAGCTCAATCGCTAGCTATCTCGATTGTTAGCTAGCTAGATTTCTAGATAGTTCGATTGCTAGCTAGCTTGATCGCTCGATAAATGAGCATGGAATTCCACAAGTTTGACTTGCTTTCGCGGGCCGAATAAAATGATGTGGCAGTCCAGATTTGCCCCCAGGGCCTTGACTTTGACACCTGTGATGGAAGCGATGAGCCAGCTAGCTGAATAGAAAGCTTGCTAGCTAGCTCGCTAGATAGCTAGCTTGATCGATAGCTAGCTTGATAGATGAGCATCGACTTTGACACCTGTGATGGAAGATATTAGCCAGCTAGCTATCTCGATTCCTAACTAGCTCAATCGCTAGCTTGATAGATAAGCATGGAATTGCACAAGTTTGATTTGCTTTTGCGGGCCGAACAAAATAATTAGGTGGGCCAAATTTGGCCCCAGGGCCTGGACTTTGACACCTGTGATGTAAGGGATTAACCAGCTAGCTAGAAAGAGAGATAGCTAGCTCGCTAGATAGCCAGCTTGATTGCTAGATACCTCGCTAGACTGATCGATAGCTAGCTTAATCGCTAGCTTGATAGATGATCATCGAAATACATAAGTTTGATTTGCTTTTGCAGGCCGAATAAAATGATGTGGCAGTCCAGATTTTTCCCCAAGGCCTTGACTTTGACACCTGTGATGGAAGGAATTAGACAGCTAGCTAGATCGATCGCTAACTAGCTCGATGTCTAGCTAGGTGATCATGGAATTCCACAAGTTTTATTTGCTTTCACTGGCCGAATAAAACAATGTGGCGGGCCAGATTTGGCCTTGACTTTGACAAATGTTATGGAAGGAATTAGCCAGCTAGCTCGAAAGAGAGCTAGCTAGCTAGTGAGCTAAGAGACAGGTGTCAAGAAAATAGAGGTAAAATTAATTTAGCAAAGTGAGATGGCAGCGATTTTTGATGATGAAAGAACGGCTTGGTGAAACCAAAAAAGGCAGGAAATATTTCCAGCTTCTTTTAGCATCCTATTAGCGAAACTTTGTTGGAGAAGGGGAAAAAAAACTTGTCATAAAATGCCCCTTAAATGTGTGCATCGTGTTTTTCTTTGTTGTCGTGTTGCTGTGCTATTAAACGCGCACTTTAAAATAAGCGTCAGAGTTGCCTTGACTTTCTCTGACATGCTGTTTAGTGCCGAAAAAAAAACTAATTACATTTGGAATCTAATTATGGCAGCGGTAATGAAATTTCCAAATGGGGAAACTTGTAATCTGCTCATTGAGGTATTTAATTACAAGTGGGCCTGGGTATTGTCGATACGTCGCACCTTGTGCAATCACTGCCCCCCCACACACTTTAATAATAATAATAATAATAATAACAATAATAATAATAATAATAATAATACATTTCCAAGCGCCTTTCAAAATTCAAGGTCACTTTACAGTCACAGGATATTTTTTTTTCTGTAGGTGAGCAGCGGCAGCCACAAGCGCCAGCGTTCCCTCAACCTGAAATAACTCAAATAGATAGAAAGTTAGCTAGCTGGCTAATGGATAACTAATAGATAGCTAGCTTGATAGATAGCCGATAGATAGCAAATAGATAGGTAGTTAGGTAGCCAGCTAGATATCTAGTTAGCAAATAGATATCAAATAGATATGTTGCAAGGTTGCCAGCTAGATAGCGAGCTAGATAGCGAGTTAGCTCACCAATAACTAATAGATAGCCAGCTAGAGAGCTAGCCAGCTAGCTAATACATAGCAAATAGATAGCCAGCTAGCAAATAGATAGCCAGGCAGATAGCTAGATAGCTCACGTGCAAATCGCGAGTGGGGCATCGTGAGTTTGTGCTAACAATCCCTCCTTTTTACCCTGGTTTTGCCGGTTTTGTTTTGCCTTTCTCGCTTTTTGTGTTCGGGTCATCGTGTAATCTGCATGAGGTGAAGGTTTCAGTTGTCGGATACGTTTTAGATTTTGGCGTTTGGAATGAGACAACAAAATGGCAAAAAAAAAGAAAATGTAACAAAACGGCGTGACAACAAAAAAGGAGGGAAATCAATACAGTGATACCTCGGTTTACGAACCCCTTGGCTTACGAACTTTTCGGTTTACGAATGTTAAATTTATGAACATTTTACCTTGGCACACAAACTTTACCTTGGCATACGAACTTTTTTCGTACACGGAGCTGCCTCAATGAGGGATGTGTCGTTCGTGAACGAGCCCGTTCTTCTAACAACAAAATGGCAGCCGACTGTTTTTGTCCTCTATTCCCTGCCCGCAGTCTTCGGTTAAAACCACGTGATTGGTCAAGAACGCAGCAGTAAGGGGAGGTGGTTTAAACATTAAAGAGACAGGCAGACGACAGTGAGAGAGTTTCAACTTTGATAGTTCAAAGGCAGAGTGTAGACTGCAAGGTTAAAATATCCCATCAACCAGGCTTCACAAATAACCCGCACAAGCCATCTGTACACTTGATGCAAAAAGCTATCAACCCAGCTAAACGGAACACAATTGATGAGGAACCAGGTAAAATGATCGAATGATGAGGAAACCATAACTACAATGTGGCCCGCGGCAAAAAATGACTTTGACACCCCTGTTTTATGGGGACCTGGGAACTGATTATTATCATTTTAATGGTTTCCTATGGGAAATTATTTTTTGGAATACACACTTTTCACCTTACACACTCTGTCTGGGAACCAATTAAGTTCCTAAGCCAAAGTATCACTGTATTTGGTCACAAAGGAAGTATGACCATATATGGTTGCAAATGAAGTATGATAATGTTTGGTCGCAACGGATGTTTAACCATATTCGGTCGCAGTTGAAAAATGGGTGACTTATTGTGAAATTGCATCAGGTGATGTCATCATGTGATCAAAACACGAAAGCTTGCCAAACGCGTTACCGGTCTCGCCGGCTCAGTTTGAAATTTCCGGCAAGCTGAATTTCCGTCTGAAGCATTTCCCTGGCGACCCCCGAGGACAGGAAGCTGACGTGGTTTTTCGTGGGCTCCTCCTTTGGATGTAATTATTGCATCGTTGAGCTGGCAAGTTGAAATGCGTTTTAAATATTCTGATCTGCGAGGTAGGCTTCGCGCCGACCCGGAGGCTCAACCAAGCGGCTCCTAATGGCGTTTGCTCTAGCAGCCCGCCCGCCTAATTGCTTTGGCCCAGTTCATTCGGCCCTCGTCGCCATTTGCCTCGCCGGCGGGGGAAAGGACAGTAATTAAAAATCGCGACGAAACGTCGCTTACGCAAAGCGGCGCCGAAGGAGGGCGACGGCGGCGCAACCTCGTCGCCATGTATGGACGCCTGACGACTTAGCGGTCCCGTTGACACGCGAAGGGGACATAAAGTCAAGAACAATGAAAACAGAGAGCAGAATTTTGTTGGATTTCAGAATCAGAATCAGAATCATCTTTATTGCCAAGTATGTAGAACACACAAGGAATTTGTTTCCGGTAGAACACGCTGCACTAGTATTGTTGTCAAAATTTGGTTTATTTATTGATTGATTTTGGCTCCATATCTGTTTGGCTCCATATCTGTTTGGCTGCATATCTGTTTGTATTTAAGTTCAGTTAAAAAAGCTCAACGATGATCATGAATTGATGGCCACCGAGTCATATCAACACATCAAATCAAATTTTTCTCAAACATAACTCAAGTACAGTAAAGTCTCGTTATATCGATATCGGTTGTATCGATAGTACTGCTTATTACGATACTATTTCTATGAACGCAAGGAGAAAATTTACATGCGTCAGGATCGGATATACAGTAAAGTCTCGTTATATCGATATCGGATATATCGATAGTCCCGGTTATATCGATACTATTTCTATGCACGCACGGAGAAAATTACATGCAAACAGGGTCGGATATATCGATTGTCCCGGTTATATCGATATTTTTTCGGACTCCCTTGAATATCGATATAACAAGACTTTACTGTATATTTCTCAAGGACGATAAAACAACACCATCTATAGAGAACCAATAAAGAGGCGGTATTTTGGACCAACTGGAGGCGCCTCGTGGAGGATTGTGAAACAAATGGCAAAATGCTAACATGTCATATTTTTTTGAATGCCATTTTTTTTTTGTTTGCCTGTCGGGATTTACGTCCAATAAAGCATCAGTGTAAAAATAACATCATCTGACATTTTAAGCCTCACCTAATCCGAAAGCAATTAACACCTTTGCGATCAACGTGTCAGATAACCGCTAAAGAGTCGAGTGACGAAACGATGCAGGAGGGAGAAATCCGACTCTCCGAAAACGGTCTCGCAGTCTTCACGTTTCACGTTCTGAAGCCTCGACATGACTCAGATCTTTTTTTAGGGGGGGGGGGGGGGGCTTCTAATCATTTGTTCATGTTAGCTATTCTGATCCCATCCAGTGATATTGATAAACCCCCAAACAACATTTTTGGATTGCATTCAAAGACGGAACTTCTTTGTGAAATCAAATCCGGGTGAATGTATTTTAGTGATACCCCCCCTCACGCCCCCAAACACACACACACACACACACACACACACACACACACACACACACACACACACACACCTAAAATATGGGCAGACACGTGCAGGTTTTTAAATTACAGTGATAACTCGGTTTACGAACCCCTTGGCTTACGAACTTTTCGGTTTACGAACGTTACATTTATGAAAATTTTACTTTGGCATACGAACTTTACCTTGGCATTTTTTTCGTACACAGAGCTGCCTCAATGTGTCGTTGGCGAACTAGCCCGTTCTTCTAACAACAAAATGGCAGCCGTCTGTTTTTGTCCTCTATTCCCCGGAAAGCCACGTGATTGGTCAAGAACGCAGCAGTGAGGAGAGTGGTTTAAATATTAGAGACAGGCAGACGACAGTGAGAGAGTTTCAACTTTGATAGTTCAAAGGCAGAGTGTAGACTGCAAGGTTAAAATATCCCATCAATCAGGCTCCACACAGACTTGATGCAAAAAGCTATCAACCCAGCTAAACAGAACACAATTGATAAGGAACTAGATACAATTATCACAGAGAAAGCACCTACAAGGGATCATTCCTCAAGATGGTGAAAGAAGAAGGTTATGTTCCTCATCAAATGTTTAATGTTGATGAAACCGGCCATTCCATTCCATCAACGACCATCACAAAGGTAAATAAAACAACTTTATTATAAAATAGTTTATTTCTTTAATTATAATACCATAGCACATTTATTATACATAAAATAAGATATATTTTGTGTAGTTTTAAGGCTTAGAACATGAGAAAATTATGTTTTATGGGGACCTGGGAACGGATTATTCTCATCTTCATGGTTTCCTATGGGAAATAAATTTTTGGGATACACACTTTTCGCCTTACATACTCTGTCTGGGAACCAATTAAGTTCAGAAACCAATGTATCACTGCAAATCCGGTTTATATTGTGCCTTTCATATGCAATCCAGCTATCATGCAAAGTGAGGATGGACAACCCAATCTGTAGCTCCCATGCCCCCCAACACCCCTTCCTCACTGCATGAAGGCTATTAGAGTAACTGCGCAGAAAAAAAAACATCACCCCGAGTTGGGGGGGGGAGGGGAGAAGAGGTCATGATGGGGATGGTAACACCCCCCCGTTAATTGACTGAGCCACCAGAAATGTCAGCGGAAGGACGAGCTTGCGTAACCTTTGGACAAGAAAAAGGCCAGCGACTTGTCATTTCTATTAAATGCGGCAATTAGTTGAAAACGTCGGGGAACCGGGTTGCCCGTAAGCACACACGAAAAAAAAAATCTTTACGAAGGAAATAAAATGAGGGACAATGCAGATTTCCTCACGTAAAGAAGTGAAAAATGGCCGCTCATTCCGTTCAAGTTAAAGTCAAGGCGAGTTGAAGAGGCGCTTTCACAGTTTAACGTGGTTTTAAAAATGTTCATATTTCCGATATTGAGGTTCAGGTTTCCGATATTGAAGTTCAGGTTTAGGATATTGAGGTTCAGGTTTCCGATATTGAAGTTCAGGTTTCTGATATTGAGGTTCAGGTTTCCGATATTGAAGTTCAGGTTTCCGATATTGAAGTTCACGTTTCCGATATTGAAGTTCAGGTTTCCGATATTGAAGTTCAGGTTTCCGAAATTGAAGTTAAGGTTTCCGATATTGAGTTCAGGTTTCCGATATTGAAGTTCAGGTTTCCGATATTGAAGTTCAGGTTTCCGATATTGAGTTTCAGGTTTCCGATATTGAGGTTCGGGTTTCCGATATTGAAGTTTAGGTTTTCGATGTTGAAGTTCAGGTTTCTGATATTGAGGTTCAGGTTTCTTGATATTGAGGTTCAGGTTTCCGATATTGAGGTTCAGGTTTCCGATATTGAGGTTCAGGTTTCCGATATTGAAGTTCAGGTTTCCGATATTGAGGTTCAGGTTTCCGATATTGAGGTTCAGGTTTCCGATATTGAAGTTCAGGTTTCCGATATTGAAGTTCAGGTTTCCGATATTGAAGTTCAGGTTTCCGATATTGAAGTTCAGGTTTCCGCTATTGAGGTTCAGGTTTCTGATATTGAGTTTCGGGTTTCGAATTTTGAGGTTCGGGTTTCCGATATTGAAGTTTAGGTTTTTGATGTTGAAGTTCAGATTTCTGATATTGAGGTTCAGGTTTCTTGATATTGAGGTTCAGGTTTCCGATATTGAGGTTCAGGTTTCCGATATTGAGGTTCAGGTTTCCGATATTGAAGTTCAGGTTTCCGATATTGAGGTTCAGGTTTCCGATATTGAGGTTCAGGTTTCCGATATTGAAGTTCAGGTTTCCGATATTGAAGTTCAGGTTTCCGATATTGAAGTTCAGGTTTCCGATATTGAAGTTCAGGTTTCCGCTATTGAGGTTCAGGTTTCCGATATTGAAGTTCAGGTTTCCGATATTGAAGTTCAGGTTTCCGATATTGAAGTTCAGGTTTCCGATATTGAAGTTCAGGTTTCCGCTATTGAGGTTCAGGTTTCTGATATTGAGTTTCGGGTTTCGAATTTTGAGGTTCGGGTTTCCGATATTGAAGTTTAGGTTTTCGATGTTGAAGTTCAGGTTTCTGATATTGAGGTTCAGGTTTCTTGATATTGAGGTTCAGGTTTCCGATATTGAGTTTCAGGTTTCCGATATTGAGGTTCAGGTTTCCGATATTGAAGTTCAGGTTTCTGATATTGAGGTTCAGGTTTCCGATATTGAGGTTCAGGTTTCCGATATTGAAGTTCAGGTTTCCGATATTGAAGTTCAGGTTTCCGATATTGAGGTTCAGGTTTCCGATATTGAGGTTCAGGTTTCCGATATTGAGGTTCAAGTTTCCGATATTGAGGTTCAGGTTTCCGATATTGAGGTTCAGGTTTCCGATATTGAGGTTCAGGTTTCCGATATTGAAGTTCAGGTTTTTGATATTGAAGTTCAGGTTTCTAATATTGAGGTTCAGGTTTCCGATATTGAAGTTCAGGTTTCCGATATTGAAGTTCAAGTTTCGGATATTGAAGTTAAGGTTTCCGATATTGAAGTTGAGGTTTCCGATATTGAAGTTCAAGTTTCCGATATTGAGGTTCAGGTTTCCGATATTGAAGTTTAGGTTTTTGATATTGAAGTTCAGATTTCTGATATTGAGGTTCAGGTTTCTTGATATTGAGGTTCAGGTTTCTGATATTGAGGTTCAGGTTTCCGATATTGAGGTTCAGGTTTCCGATATTGAAGTTCAGGTTTCCGATATTGAAGTTCAGGTTTCCAATATTGAAGTTCAAGTTTCCGATATTGAGGTTCAGGTTTCCGATATTGACAGTTTTACTTGCCGTTTATGTAGCGGGGGTGTTTGCCAGGAGTCGTGTACATATTCTATACATATTCTGCTGCGCGAGAATATGTTACTTATGACCTTTGCTCCCAGACCCACAAAAATACAAACGTTATTTAAAACGTTTAATCCCACCCTTTTTTGCGCAAAGACATGCGGAAAAGGGAAACTTTGAAAGAAAGGACATCCTCTGCACAGTGATATGCTTTGCGCTGCTACGCTACAATATTTTACTGCTGACCTTTGCTCCAAGACCCACAAAAAAAGTTATTTATTTTGTCATCTTTTATTCAGTCTCCAGGCATTCGGCCTTCTCGTAGCATTTTTTTTTTTTGTTTATTGTTTTTTTGTGACATCGCGCATTCACTCGCTACCTTTTCAAGCTTATTGTGGTGTCATCCAACACACAATTGTCCCCTCCGCCGATGACCGCCCTGGCATTTCTGCTGATATTTTGTGATCACATGCATCCACTTGCAATAATGCATGACATTTTTCTCATCGCTCATTTTTTTGGGAGGGTTGTTGTTGTTGCTTCTAGATGCCGCACTCTATTGATTTTGGACTATTGCTGATCCATCAAGGGCTTGACATTTACAGATGCAAGACTACCCAATACCCAAAGTTTATGGGGAAAACAACAACAAAAAAATGGCCCGGCAGAGGATGGAGCATGAACGCCGCCAGCATGAAAATTGGCGATCGGGCCGACATCCGTGGGTCAGTCCCTATGTTGTTTGATGTCTTGCGGGGCCACCAAGAATTGAGAGAAAAGCGGTGGAGCTTCAAATTGCACTAGGTGTGACAAATCCTTCTTTTGTTGCATGTCTAAAATAAATAAATAAATAAAGTAATAAATAACACATAAACAACAAAAAAATAAGCACACACACATAAATAAATATAAAAAAACATAAAATAAATATACATAAATAAAACATACGAACAAACACACACATGCATTCATAAACAAACAAATAAATAAATAAGTAAATAAATAAATACACATCGACAAATAAGAACAACATAAACACAAACAGAATTATGAACAAATAAATGAATACATTAATAAAAACAAAAACACATCGACAAATAACATCAAAAACACATACAGACATGAATGAATAAATACATAAATAAATAAATAAATACAAAAACAAACAAATAAAAAAATAAATGCAAACAGACACATGAATAAATAAAAAAATAGATAAATAAATAGATAAATAACTACACATAGGCAAATAAAGAAATAAACAAAGACCCATGAATACTTGAATATATAGATATAGAAAAACAAACAGATAACATAATAAACTCAGACATGTAAATAAATAAATAAATAAATAAATACAGGCATGAATAAATAAACATAAATAAAATGATAAATAAATATATATAAACAAAACAAAAATACTAAACACAAGCATGAGAATAAATACATACAAAAATAAATAACAATAAAATAAACAGTCACACGAATAAATAAATAAATAAATAAATAAATAAATAAATAAATAAATACCAAAACAATCAAACAATAAAGGAATAAACTGTTCCTGGTTGAAGTTTACCAATAGTAGAAAAAAAATACAAATAAAAAAAAAACACTAAGCGACTTGAACCCATAAGAAAACAAAATGAAAATCACAGCGCAGTATTTGGCAATATTGTGGGGCAAAGTACGCAAAAGGCGATGCCGCTTTCAAGGACAACCGACGTCACTTTTCTGTTTCTTAACTGACATCAAAAAAACGTTTTATAGCATCTAAAATACCCAAAACACGGAGTATGATATTTTTATTCAAATGCAAAACACCAATAAAAATGACTTAAAGTGTCCAAAATCTGCAAAAAATTGAGCTGCGAATTGGGCATTTTCAGAAAGTCCCGCCCCCAGTTCATGATGTCACGCCAAGACATCTTGCATTGCTGGAGAATCCAAACAATGGCTTCAGATTCGGAGAATAGGCTTTCTTGTTACACATCCAGTTATGAATATGATTCAAATACTTCTGAAGAGGAAAGCATACATGTTTGCAATCGATTAAAGAATTTATTCCATGCCATTTTGAGGCAACATTGGGGGAGAAATCGATCACCAGAATAGAGCTACAAAATGGCGACCTCCTGTGGCCACCTCCGTTTCCACAGGCTGATAAATTCCTTATATGGAGCTTAGACACCCTCTTCTGGCGGCTTTTGGGTGCAACACGGTTTTCAGACAAAACATGTACAGCAAAATACATTGACGTGATGGAAGGACTGCTACAATGTGTCTTTTTTTCGGTTAGGGGCGTTCCTTTAGTGACGTCACGTACGGACTCGTCATCAACTCAAAAACAAGACTTCCTGAATATTCAAAGCGAGTCTTAAAACGTAAAATAAATGATAAAAAAAATAAAAAATATGTGGTGGAATTTTATTAAAATACGCTCAGTAGAAGTCATTTGAAGCCATTTTACAAATTTATGGACACAACTTGTCCGGAGACGTTGGTTGTCCTTTAAGTTTTTCACTTCTGTTGAAGGATAAGGACTTAGATATATGGCCCATCAATGATTGAAAAAAATAATCAACCAGCAGGTCAAATATGCGCAAAAATCGGACCGCGTTCCGCCATTGCAGACAAAACACACTTTCCACATACACTAGAAACTTTCCATTTTTGGGATTAGCCAAAAAAATAAAAACAATTCCCGGGATCCCGTCGACAATGATGGAGATTTGCAACCCCCCCCCCCCACAAAAAAAAAGCTGATTTATGAATGCATTAGTGAAATGATGAGGTCGAAAATCAATGGGGAGATACGCGATATGGCCTTGAGTGTTACGCTCTCTCAGGAGATGCTGTGCATTTCACAAATTAGCCTCTCGTCTGGGGGTTGGGGGAGAACCACCACCCGTCATTTTTATTTGTTGTAATCATGTAAATCACCTCGATGTCAATCAAGTGAAGAAAGATGTCGGTCAGAAAGAAAAGCAGTTCAAACCTAGTCGCCCCCCCCCCCAAAAAAAAAAAAAAAAGTAGATAAACAAAAGATGCTTATATTCACCAATATTTGTGAAGGGAGGCCAAGGGTGCCCGCAAATACGCAGCATGGCTGTTCATGCACTTGCATCAATTGTCGAAATTGCATTGGGACCTTTTGAACTGCTTCACAAACTTGTTTTGAAATCTTGTTTTTGCACAGCGGGGGGTCCAGGGGGTGGGGTCGGGTCAGGGGGTCAACATTTGGGTTTGCTGCATGTTTGATACGTGTTGGCAAACGGAACACAATAATAATAATAATAATAATAATAATAATAGTAGTAAAAGTGATAGTAATAATAATAATAATAATAATACATTTCTTTTGTAAGCGCCTTTCAAAACTCTCAAGGTCACTTTACAGTTACAGGATCAGTTTTTCTGTGGGTGAGAAGCGGCAGCCACATGCGCCAGTGCTTACTCAACCCGGAATAACTCAAATACATAAAAAACTAGCTAGCTAATAGATAGCCAACAGATAGCCAGCCAGCCAGCTAACAGATAGCTAATAGATAGCCAGTCAACTAGCCAGCCAACTAGCCAGCTAGCCACTAGATAGCTAATAGATAGCCAGCCAGACAGCTAGCTAATAGATAGCTAATAGAAAGCCAGGAAACTAGCCAGCTAGCAACTAGATATCTAATAGATTGCAAGCCAACTAGCCAGCCAGCTACCAGATAGCCAGCTAGCTAGCTAGTAGATAGCAAACAGATAGCCAGCAAACCACCCAGCTAGCCACCAGATAGCCAATAGACAGCCAGCCAGCTAGCTAATAGATAGCTAATAGATACAATGATTCCCCTTCTCCCTTTCATCAGCTTCCACTTTCCCATTAAAGCCTTCCACATCTTCTTATTTTGTTTTTGTTGTTGTTTTGACTTCAAGAGATTTGGCTGCCTTTAGAGCAGCTCCTAGATTTTGTTTTTCTACTTCTTCCTTTCCTTTCCTCTTCCTATTCATTACTTTGCTGCTGTGAAATCAAAATTTGTTTGACCGGTGTGCATGAAACAATACAAGACAAAACAAAAAATGGCTTTTAACAATGATTAAAAAGCAGATATGCATCCTCTTTATGTTCGGGGTGGTTTGCGCTGAATAATTGAACGACTTAATACGACCGTTTGGGCAAAAATTAGCCGTGGATAGCGTACGCGCTAGTAACGTAGCATTACTATCTCCGTTTTAGGTGCTTGACTGTTGGGTTTGGACGTCACCTGACGGTATCGCGATGCAATTACAAAGCCCATTTTTGCAAAGCGTGGCGATTTACACCCCCCCCCCCCCTTGGGAGGTCCAAGTTTCCCTGAAAAAAAAAGTCTCCTTGAAACTTAGACGAAGAACACCAGGCTAAACTTAGCTAGCCCACAACATACCGTTTAGGTTTACTGCCCGATGGGAATTTTTTTTTGTGTGTGTGGACAGGTTAAAAATCAATTCTAATCTGACCCAAAATGACCTAAAACAGCGCACCAAAAAAAAAATGGACGGGAGAATAGAGAAGAGATAGTGACACTCATAACGTGTGTGCGCTCGCAGTAAAAATTGGCTAGCATGGATAGATAGAACCCTGCCCCTTCTCCCACCACAGCTGAGATAAAATGTAATGAGCATCTCTGTGAAATGATCTGTGTGAAATGAGGATCAGTCAAAAAGGCTCGTTTGTTTACAGCCAACTTGGACTTCTCTTCATTGGCCTCATGAGGTTAAGTGTCCTTAAGCTCTGATGGGACTCAAACAGACGCTCCTTTGTTTTATTTTATATAAGATATTTTTTTTTCCCGTGCACATATTTTTCTAATTTCCTCTGTAAAAAAAAAAAATCAACTTAAGTTGTTTACATTGTCATTTTTGGAGCGTTCGTGATCAAAAATGTGTCAATTAGCCACACCGGACACACCTTGTGATAGTGGTTGATTTTCTTCCCTGTCCTCCTCCCCAAAGTGCAAACGTTATTTTTGTTATTTTTAAAAAGCAGAATGGCCTCCATGTTGCAATCAGGTCAATTTTAAAAAGCTAGATAGATAGCGAGACAGATAGCTGGACAGATAGCTAGACAGATAGCTAGACAGAAAGCTAGACAGATAGCGATACAGATAGCTAGACAGATAGCGAGACAGATAGCTAGACTGATAGCTACATTGATAGATAGAGATAGATAGATAGATAGATAGATAGATAGATAGATAGATAGATAGATAGATAGATAGATAGATAGATAGATAGATAGATAGATAGATAGATAGATAGATAGATAGATAGATAGATATAGAATGACGGTTTGAAATGTTGGTTCAGACTTTAGCAAGCATCATTAAATTTCACAAATTTGATTTGCTTTAGCGGACCGAATATCATGATGTGACGGGCCAGATCCGGGCCTTGACTTTGACACTTGTGAACTAAGGGATTAGCAAGACAGCTCAATAGAGAGTTAGGTAGCTTTCTCACTAGCTAGCTTGATCGTTAGCTAGATCACTAGCTACTTCTGTCGCTAGCTAGCTCTGGAGGTAGTTCGTTCGTTAGCTAGCAAGCATCATAGCACATGCTTGATTTGCTTTCGCGGGCCGAATAAAATGATGTGGCGGGTCAGATTTGGCCCCCAGGCCTTGACTTTGACACTTGTGATGTAAGGAATTAGCCAGCTAGCTGAATAGAAAGAGAGCTAGCTTGCTCGCTCACTAGCTCAAACTGCTATTTACATAAACAGGACAACATTGCATGATGGCAGAAAAAAATAAATACAATAAAATACAATCAATACGTTTTCATCACTGTTATCGTCGGCTGTTTTTCAGCAACTGTTCCTAGTTGAAGTTTACCAAATATGTCAGAAATGACAACAAATGTTGCTACTGTATCATCATTCACGATACTATTTGCATCAATATTTTAGTGCACTTCAACAAATACATATAACTCTTTAGTTATTCCCATTTGCAGTCAGACAATCATAATAAAATACTTTTATGCAAAAAAATAAGATGTTCAATGCTGACCTTTTGTGCTCTTGCCACGCCCCCCGCTGCAACAATTCCTCGGATGACAACACCTGTGGATGCTTCTTGCAATTAAGTTCTTCTGTCAAGACGACGTGAAACTGTAACACACACAAAAACATTTACATGCCGTTGGGTAAAGAAATCGCGGCGAAACAATGTGCACCACACGTCCGTCATGCTAACCAACATTCGTGTGCGAAATTGCTAATCGCTATCGCCAATGCTAATCATAAACTACCGCAACACCCCTCAAATGTAAATTCGCACTAACTAAATATTATGTATTGCAAAAGTTGAATTCATAAAGACGTACATGGTGTGCTTGGATATCAACACTAAGCTGCAGCAGAACTTTCGGATGTGCCCGCTTGACGCGAATCAGTTACTGTGTCACGTAACAACATCCGGTGTTCCTTTCATTATCAAAAATGGACTTTACAAACAGATAAAAATGCACCAGAAAAATATACATACAGATAAAATAATAAAAATAAAGAGGATGGAGCTGTTTTTTCAACATGAAAACCACAAAGCCGCGATTAAAAATAAATCAGTGAAAACATTTTTAAGCGATGAAAGTGCTGTTGTTATCACGCACAAGATCCACGTGATCGTCAGAGAGAGAGAAAGAGAGAGAGGTAGAGAGACACTCAGAAAGAACGAGAGAGGTAGAGAACGGGAGAGAAAGAATGAGAGAGAGGGAGAGAGCGAGAGAAATAGAGAACGAGTGAGAGCGAGAGAGACAGAGAGAAAGACAAAGACAGAGAGACAGAGAGAGAGAGAGAGAGAGAGAGAGAGAGAGAGAGAGAGAGAGAGAGAGAGAGAGAGAGAGAGAGAGAGAGAGAGAGAGAGAGAGAGAGAGAGAGAGAGAGAGAGAGAGAGAGAGAGAGAGAGAGAGAGAGAGAGAGAGAGCGAAACACATTTCGTAGAACTCAGAGCGCAGTCACCATCCAGCCAGGACAGGACGCGCGCATCTTCCACCCGTGGATTTTCTTCATATGCTTCTTCTTCTTGATGTCGCCGCGCTGGAATTGTTCCCACAACCGCATCACTTGTAGCCTTCGTTTTGTGGGATCGCTCTCGCCCCATCGGTCTCTTCCCTGTCTTCCTTCCCCGCGAGCATCTACCTTCCTCGGATAACTTTTCCAGCCCGAACCGAGCCCCCCGCCCGACGACCGAGCCCGTTCGCAGGTGGATGATCACTGGGTAGGAAACCAACAAAAAAGAGAGGAAAAAAGAGGGTGTCTTTCATGGGGCGCCCGGCGCGGTTTGGAAAATGCTCCGCCGTCGGCGTGTGACCGACCCGCGGAAACAACCGGGATAGAAGTCGCTGTCGTCGGCGAGGGAGACCCGCTGCCGCCGCCGCTGGAGCGGCAGCAGCAGGAGCGGTGGTAAGAGCGGCGGCGGCCAGTGAGCAGCCGGCGATGGTTCGTCACGCGGAGGCGACGGCCGAGATCGGGCGGCCGCGTCGCTGGAGCGGCGCCAAGGGTGGCTGGCTCCGCATCACGCTGCTCTCCTTCCTCGCCGCTTTGCCGGTGGGGCGAGTGCGAGCCTTCCCGTCTTCCCTCAGCGACTGCCAGACGCCCACCGGCTGGAACTGTTCGGGTGAGGAATTCGCCGCGCGCACCGAACACAAGTTGGCCGCGAGAACGAGTTGGATTGTAGGGTGCGTCCGTCGCCTCGCGCAGGGGTTTCAGGTGCCGTCGATAGGCGCTTGTGCTGGATGTCGCGTCGCGAAACGACCGTCGACATTTTGGCCAAGATACCGCATCCGACTTCGCTATTTGTCCTGTGGATCAAATCGACCCGGAAAATGTCTGGGTGAGTCGCTGAGTCTGGCGATCTTCGGAGGCAGTCAAATTCACCTAATAAACATTTCCGGTGCATTGAAAAAAAAAAATAGATCAAAGCGGGTCATTGTGACCCGTAAACATGTATAGGGGTAGCCTACCAGAGAAACAAACTTTTGTATGTGTGCGTGTGTGAAAGATATATCAATATTTTGGCCAAGATGCCGGATCCGACTTCGCTATTTGTCTTGTGGGTAAAATCGACCCGGGAAATGTCTGGGTGAGTCGCTGAGTCTGGCGATCTTCGGAGGCAGTCAAATTCACCTAATAAGCATTTCTGGTGCATTGAAAAAAAAAATAGATCAAAGCGGGTCATTGTGACCCATAAACATGTATAGGGGTAGCCTACCCGAGAAACAAACTTTTGTATGTGTGCGTGTGAAAGATATATCAACATTTTGGCCAGGATGCCGCATCTAAATCCGCTGTTTATCTTTTGGGTCAAATCGACCCGTAACATGTCTGCGTGAGTGAGCTGACCCCGAAGATCTGCTGTTGCGGTAAAATTGACCCAATGAGCAATTCTGGTGCATGGGAAACACAATAACTAATAAATAAAAGTGGGTTATTGTGACCCATGAACATGTAAGTGGCAGCCTACCCAAGAAAAAACTTTGTGTGTGTGTAAGACACAAACTAACAGTGGGTCAAATTGACCCAATGAGCATTTCGGGTGAGTGGAAACAAAACAACAAATAAATAAAGGCGGGTCATTATGACCCATGAATATGTATCAGAATCAGAAAGCCTTTAATAGTCCCACAATGGGGAAATTTGCAATATGAAGTAACCTAACAAAGAAAGATTTTGTGTGTGTGTGTGTGTGTGTGGGAGGCACAAACTCACTGGGTCAAACTGACCCATGAGCATTTTTGGGGCCTATGAGAGTGATGAATATTTTTGGTCACGCAAAACAAACAAATTAGCTGGGTCACATCCACCCATGAGCATTTTCACGTCGCTATTCATGTAACAAATTAGCAGCGGGTCACATTGACCCATGAGCATTTTTTTGGGCCTATGAGACTCAGTTGGACCCATGAATATTTTTGGGTAGTGCAAAAAAAACAAATTAGCTGGGTCACATCCACCCATGAGCATTTCATTATCGCTATTCACGTAACAAATTATCAGCGGGTCACATTGACCCATGAGCATTTTTTGTGGCCTACGAGACTCAGTAGGGCCCATGAATATCTTTTGGTGGTCCAAAACCAACAAATTAGCTGGGTCACATCCACTCATTAGCATTTCAGTGTCGCTATTCACGTAACAAATTAGCAGCGGGTCACATTGACCGCTGAGCATTTTTTTCGACCTAAAAGAGTCAGTATGACCCATGAATATCTTTGGGTGGCGCAAAACAAACAAATTAGCTGGATCACATCCACCCATGAGCATTTATTTCAGTGTCGCTATTCACGTAACAAATTATCAGCGGGTCACATTGACCCATGAGCATTTTTTGTGGCCTACGAGACTCAGTAGGGCCCATGAATATCTTTTGGTGGTGCAAAACCAACAAATTAGCTGGGTCACATCCACTCATTAGCATTTCAGTGTCGCTATTCACGTAACAAATTAGCAGCGGGTCACATTGACCGATGAGCATTTTTTTCGACCTAAAAGAGTCAGTATGACCCATGAATATCTTTGGGTGGCGCAAAACAAACAAATTAGCTGGATCACATCCACCCATGAGCATTTATTTCAGTGTCGCTATTCACGTAACAAATTATCAGTGGGTCAGATTGACCCATGAGCATTTTTTGTGGCCTATGAGACTCAGTAGGGCCCATGAATATTTTTTGGTGGTGCAAAACAAACAAATTAGCTGGGTCACATCCTCCCATGAGCATTTCAGTGTCGCTATTCACGTAACAAATTAGCAGCGGGTCACTTTGACCCATGAGCATTTCTTTTCGACCTAAAAGAGTCAGTATGACCCATGAATATCTTTGGGTGGCGCAAAACAACCAATTGAGCGGGGTCACATCTACCCATGAGCATTTCAGTGTCGCCATTCACGTCACAAATTAGCAGCGGGTCACATTGACCCATGAGCATTTTTTGGGCCTATAAGCGTCAGTTTGACTCATGAATATCGTTGGGTGGCGCAAAACAAACAAATTAGCTGGGTCACATCCACCCATGAGCATTTCAGTGTCGCTATTCACGTAACAAATTAGCTGCGGGTCACTTTGACCCATGAGCATTTCTTTTCGACCTAAAAGAGTCAGTATGACCCATGAATATCTTTGGGTGGCGCAAAACAACCAAATGAGCGGGGTCACATCTACCCATGAGCATTTCAGTGTCGCCATTCACGTAACAAATTAGCAGCGGGTCACATTGACCCATGAACATTTTTTGGGCCTATGAGAGTCATGAATTTTTTTGGGTGGCACAAAACAAGCAAATTAGCTGGGTCAAATTCACCCATGAGCATTTCAGTATCGCCATTCACGTAACAAATTAGCAGCGGGTCACGTTGACCCATGAGCATTGTTAGCGTCCAGGTTTTCCACCCTGCTCGGATGGTCGTATTTTGCTGCTTTCAGCCATTGGCATATTTCCCCAGTCAGCCGTCCCGAAGCCTTAAAATAGCCCCGGGCCGATTACACGCCGCACCATCGTTGATATTACAGCTCATAAGCGGCGCGCATCAATATGAGCCCGTGACATGCAGCCTGAATCCTAGCATTTGCTACTCACCCCCCCCCCCACCCACCCACCCACGCGGACTGATTATCATTCCATTGCATGCAGGCTTCATGAGTAAGTGAAAAAAACGATAAGCTCGGAATTGGATCTGGAAAATGTGCGGATGCTGTGAGGCCAAAATGGCTGACGTGTCCATTTGGCGCTTCATATTCGTCATTTTTCTTCCATAAAGTTTTGCCTTCACACATTTTGTCCTCATCATGGCGCGGATTCATCTAGATTGTGTTTTGTTTGTTTGTTTTTGTTTTTTTCCTGATTGCGATGAGCGGTAGGTAAGGCTAATGGTGCATATCCGTCCGGAATGCACACATGCCGCTCTCCTCACTTCCTTTCACACTCTCGTGTGCATTTAGACAAAAGCTTTTATCTGACACGCCTTGCGGAGGTTTAAGTGCAGACAAAGGGGGGGGGGGCAACGCGTACGCATGCCCCCTTCCATTGAGTGGAATTAGAATTAGAAGACACCCCCCAATTTAGAACGACCCCCCCCCCCAAAAAAAAAAAAATGCATGGGTTGTGCTACATGTTGAATGCTGCTGCGAATTTGAATTCACCATTTATTGACGATTGGCCATTTTTTTCTAATCCGAGCTGGACTTCCGAGTTCTAAAAACGAGCCCCTTGCCCCTGCCAAAATGGCCTCTTCATATCAAAATGGCCGACTTTCTGTTCCGTTTTAAACATGGCTTCCCCTGAGACATTTTTGGTCATGGTACACATGATCGCCCACAGTTGTGTTTGGCGTTGTTTGGGGTATTGTGAGGGGCTTTAAGACATTTACATTTCCCCAAAAATGTAATAATAATAATCATCATCATCATAATCATAATAATAATAACAATAATTTTCATTTATAAGCCCCTTTCAAAACACTCAAGGTCACTTTGCAGTCACAGGATCAGTTTTTCTTTGGGTGAGCAGCGGCAGCCAAATGCGCTAGTGTTCACTCAACCCGGAATAACTCAAAAAGATAGAAAGTTAGCTTGCTAGCTAATAGATAACGAATAGATAATAGCCAGATAGCTAGTTAGAGAGCTAATAAATAACAAATAGACAGGTCGCTAGGTAGCCAGCTAGATAGCTAGCTACGTAGCCAGCTAGATAGCCAGATACCTAGCTAGATAGCTCAAGTGAGTAACATGGTGTCCACAGACCGGGAAGGTCCCAATATGTCACAAATGCACAATTTATAATAATAATAATAATAATAATAATACATTTCATTTATGAGCGCCTTTCAAAACACTCAAGGTCACTTTACAACCACAGGATCAGTTTTTCTGTGGGTGAGCAGCGACAGCAGCATGCGCTAGCGTTCACTTAACCCAGAAGAACTCAAATAGATTGAACGTTAGCTAGCTAGCTAACAGATAACTAATAAATAATAGCCAGCTAGCTCGTTAGATAGCTAATAAATAGGAAATAGACATCTAGCTAGGTAGCCAGCTAGATAGCTAGATAGGTAGCCAGCTAGATAGCTGGATAGCTAGCTAGATAGCTCAAGTGAGCAACATGGTGTCAACAGACCGGGAAGGTCCGAATATGTCACAAAAGCACAATTTATCATTTCATAGTAACAGGTTAGCCATATTTTTCAGTTTCAGTTGGCGGTGATCATTTTTTTAAATGTTTTTTTTGGGCAGCTAGAGAAAATAAATTGGAGTTGGTGACCCCAAAACTGTTTTGGTGGAAGTATGCAAAATGAGCGACCCAATTGTAACGAGCGATTCCCGTTACCGCGGGGCTAACGGGGGTTCGCGGCTGTTGTCATGGAAACGTACCTGCGAGTGTGGAATGAGACTCCCGCTAAAAACAGGATGAAGGAGGTCGCAAAGTGATTGGAGTTTGATTTCCAGGTGCCGGTGGAAGACTTGATTGACGCAAAAGCGGTTTTGTTGACACTTGACACATTTTTTTTTTTTGTTCTCCGGAGAGATCAAACGCTGACTTTACGTCGCGATTTCATCGAAATGCAAACCGGCGATACCGGCGAGGGTGAGTCACAACATTTTAACTCGTTCACTGCCATTCACGATTTTATTCAGGAATTGAAAATATGACATAGAGGTCCATTCCCGAATTTGTTCGGGTTTAGTTTTGTTTCATGGTTGAGTGCGGATAAAGCGCTGGCCATGGCCTCTGGCAATGTTTTTTGCCTCCCACAAGGGGCAGCATTTGCCTTTTGTCCATGTTAGCGCTTTGTTCCAGCTTCAGCTGTTACTAAAGCGCTATATAAACCAATATGTATGGATTGCATTGTATTTTTGGACAGCTGCCCTCATTTCAAGTTCATATAACTCCAGACCCATATCATTTAGGAACGAACTATTTTTTTGTGATGAAAGAAGAGGGTCTAAGGTTTCTAACGCCGTATTGAATGTTTACGTAGTCCTAAAACTCAATATTCTGTGGGTCCTGGAATTCAAGTGACAATGACCAAAAGCACTATACAGTATAATCCAATGGATGTATTGTATTTTGGACATATGCCCCCATTTCAAACTCAGATAACTCCAGATGCATATACAGTAATTTAGGAATTAACTTATTTTTTTTCTGATGAAAGAAGATAATCTAAGGTTTCTAACGCCACGATGGATGTTTATGTAGTCCAAAAACTCAATATTCTGTGGGTCCTGGAATTCAAGTGAGAATGACAAAAAGCCATAGACAGTATAATCCAGTGTGTATTGTATTTTGGACATACGACCTCATTTCAAGCTCATATAACTCCAGACCCATAGCATTTAGGAATGAACTCTTTTTTGTGATAAAAAAAGGGAATCTAAAGTTTCTAACGCCGCATTGACTGTTTATGTCATCCTAAAACTCAATGTCCTGTGGGTCGTGGAATTCAAGTGACAATGACAAAAAGCCCTATGCAGAAATTCCAATGTGTGTCTTGTATTTTGGACATACGCCCTCATTTCAAGCTCATATAACTCCAGACCCATATCATTTAGGAATTAACTATTTTTTTCTGATGAAAGAAGATAATCTAAAGTTTCTAAGGCCGCATTGGATGTTTATGTCGTCCTAAAACTACATGTCCTGTGGGTCCTGGAATTCAAGTGACAATGACAAAAAGCCCTATACAGTATAATCCAATATATATGTATTGTATTTTGGACATATGCCCTCATTTCAAGCTCAGATAACTCCAGACGCATATAATTTAGGAATTAACTGGTTTCTTATGAAAAAAAGAGAGTCTAAGGTTTCAAGTGTCTGCTGGATTTGGTGCGCATGGATAAGTAGCGCCTGCCTGAGGGGAATAATTGAAAAAGGTGGTGGGCAGGGTGCAGAAGGTCCAGTAGGATAGCAGAAATGAGCGAAAATATCAAATTCTGTTACTCTGATAAGATTTCTGACAAAATCCTGCCCAAGGGCATTGGCAAAAGTGTTTTTTTTTAGAGAGTGGAGGTATTCTAAATCTAATTGGGCTCCATTCCGCTCTCCTCTCAGATTCAACTGTGGAGATGTTGTGGGTAAAATGTGTCCGCAAGCTGGTCACTAAGTGGGGACCACTGCACGGCGCTGGTCATTTAGCGCATGGATTCATTAGAGCCATCTTGCGAAACAGCTGCCTTCTGCCGCGGCGATCGCCGCTAATGAGCGCGGTCGGCACGGCTGGAAAATTGTGAAAAGTTGTCGGGCGTTTGGAATGAGATGTGGAGCATCGGCAAGAATATTACGGACGTAAACGCTGACACCCACAGCTACATTTTCAGTGGAATTACAGATAACAAAGGCGGCATTTTGATGAGATGGGACAAACCTGTCGTTCTATTATTAATTATTCATCTTTTGGACCGCTTAAAGGACAACCGACGTCTCCGGGCAAGTTGTGTCCATAATTTGTAAAATGGCTTCAAATGACTTCTACTGAGCGTATTTTACAATGATTCCACCGCATATAGCTATATTTTACGTTTTAAGACTCGTGCTGAATATTCAGGAAGTCTTGTTTTTGAGTTGGTGACGAGTCCGTACGTGACGTCACTAAAGGACCGCCCTTGACCGTAAAAAAGACGCATTGTAGCGGTCCTTCCATCACGTCAATATATTTTGCTGTGCTTGTATGGTCTGGGGACCTCATGTTGCACCCAAAAGCCGCCAGAAGGCCAAAATAGGGCGTCCAAGCAAGATAAGGAATTTATCAGCCTGTGGAAGCGGAGGTCACAGGAGGTCGCCATTTGTCCGCTTAATACCCTCTTCGGGCATTAAGCGGGGGACACCCTGAACTGGTTGCCAGCCATTCGCAGGGCACACAGAAGACAAACAACCATTCATTCTCACATTCATACCGAGCGACTATTTTAGAGTGATCAATCAGCCTGCCATGTATGTTTTTGGAATGTGGGAGGAAACTGGTATACCCGCATAAAACCCACATAGGCATGGGAAGAACATGCAAACTCCACACAGGGAGGCCGAACCGGGTCTTGGACTGCACTGTGAAGCCGGCGTGCTAACCGCTCGTCTACCTGGCGGGATTGCATTATTATTATACGAACAAATAACAATAATAATAATAATAATAATAATAATAATAATAATAATAATAATAATAATAGCAATAGTAATAACAATAACAATAGTAATAATAATTTCACTGCCATTCTCGAATTTATTCGGGAATTGAAAATATGACGTAGCACCATTCCCAAATTTGTTCGGGTTTTGTTTTTTTTTTCTTGCTTGGGTGCTGATAAAGCGCTGGTCAGAACTCTGGTCATGTTTTTTACTTTCCACAAGGGGGCAGCATTTCCCTTTTTTCCATGTTGGCGCTTTGTTACGGTTTCAGATGTTAAAGCGCTATATAAATTAATATTCACGTATTGTATTGTATTTTGTACATTCACCCCCATTTCAAGCTCAGATAACTGCAGACCAATATAACTTAGGAATTCACTTTTTTCTGATTAAAGAAAAGAGTCTAAGATTTCTTACGCTGGATTGAATGTTTATGGAGTCCTAAAACTCATTATTTTCTGTGGGTCCTGGAATTTGAGTGACAATGACAAAAACCCTGGCACTGGAGTGGGCACATTATTGCAGATCGTCTGGCAGTGAAGGAGTTAATTGACTCGTCTTAATAATTCATAAGGAATTTTGCCTTTGCAACATTCCAGGTTGGTAGGAGTAAGATGCACTTGGCTGACGGGCCGCTCTCTTCGCTCTTTTTTAGAAAACTAAGTGCTTCTCTCTTGCTGTCTTAATCGTTGCCGTATAAACATGGCGGTGATGGGGGGAGAGTTGAATATTTGATGGCCGTCGGCTTGTTTTCTTTTATTATTAATCTTATGGGAAAGTTGTCCTCCTGCGGCGGTGGATGCAATGCTAACTTGGCTGCTAGCTTATTGCTACATGCTCATTGTTTTTTATTGGGGGGGGTCAAAAAAAACTCGGGAATTTTTGAGATTGTTTTGGTCGTGGACCTTTCATTTGTTTTATATTTTATCTATCTATCTAGTTATCAATCCAGCTATCTATCTAGCAACTCGCTAGCTAGATAACTAGATAGATACATAGCTAGCTAACTAGATAGATACATAGCTAGCTAGCTAACTAGATATATGAATTATACAGTGATACCTTGGCTTACGAACTTAATTGGTTCCCAGACAGAGTGTGTAAAGTGAAAAGTGTGTATCCCAAAAATTAATTTTCCATAAGAAACCATTATAATGAGAATAATCCGTTCCCAGGTTCCCATAAAACGTAATTTTCTACTTTCTAATTTTCTAAGCCTTAAAACTACACAAAATATATCTTATTTTATGTATAATAAATGTGCTATGGTATTATCAATCCATCCATCCGTCCATCCATCCATCCATCCATCCATCCGTCCATCCATCCATCTTCTGCCGCTTATCCAGGGTCGGGTCGCGGGGGCAGCAGCTTCAGTAGGGAAGCCCAGACTCCCCTCTCCCCAGCCACTTCATTAATAGCTGGTTCCCTTGCTTGTCTTTTCATTTCAAATTGAACTGATGGCTAGTGCGGGTTATTTGTGGAGCCTGATTGATGGGAATTTTAACCTTGCAGTCTACACTCTGCCTTTGAAACGAGTCCAAATTTCACTGTTTTGTATCCATTTGGTCACTCTCTCTGTCGTCTGACTGGCTCTTTAATGTTTAAACCAACTTACGTCACTGCTGCGTTCTTGACCAATCACGTGGCTTTAACCGAAGACTGGGGGCGGGGAATAGAGGACAAAAAAAAATGTCGGCTTTTCGAAGAACGGGCGAACGACACATCACTCATTGTGGCAGCTCCGTGTGTATCTCGAAAAATAGTATGTATGCCAAGCTAATTTAAAAAAAATTAATGTTCGTAAACCGAAAATTTTGTAAGCCAAGGGGTTCGTAAACCGAGGTATCACTGTATATGAATTATGTATCTATATATTTTAAATGAATTTAAATAAAAGGCTGTTTTCCCCTTATTTGAAGTCATGAAAGTGAGATGTAAACAAGATGATGCTTGCAAAGCTTTTGTCATGATCATTTCCAACTCACAATATTTCCTCACCCCAGCAAGATTTATGATCATCATTATTATTATTTATTAATTTATTTTACACATCTCAGAGAAATCAGTGCAATTGCCGGCGCGCTTTGTGCGTCTTGACATTTGCGCTTGTGCGAGGCAGTCGGAGGCTCCCTGACTGCGTTGATGAATCACATTTGATTATGGAGTGGATGTGCTTGCCAGCCGATGTATAATCGTGTCAAGGGGAGGAAGGCCTGGTGCCGCGCTGTGCACAACATCAAAACCCTTTGACAGGTACAACAACCAAACGCTACGCCGCAGCATTTTCAAACAAGACGGATGCTTGCTTGTACACGACATCCTATATTTTCTCGGCCCTTCTGAAAATACATACATATACTGAATAAATACTTATATTATCTGCCTACCTACCTACCTACCTACCTACCTACCTACCAAATGATCTACCTACCTACCTACCTACCTACCTACCTACCTACCTACCAATCAATCAATCTACCAACCTACCAACTAACCAATCAATCTACGTACCAATGAATCAACCTAATTACCTACCAATCAATCTACCAACCTACCAACTAACAAATCAATCTACCAACTAACCAATCAATCTACCAACTAACCAATCAACCTACGTACCAATGAATCAACCTAATTACCTACCAATCAATCTACCAAACTACCTACCTACCAATCAATCTACCAACTAACCAATCAGCCTACGTACCAATGAATCAACCTCCTTACCTACCAATCAACCAACCTACCTACCTACCTACCAATCAATCTACCAATCAATCTACCAACCTACCAACTAACCAATCACTCTACCAACCTACCAACTAACCAATCAATCTACCAACTAACCAATCAGCCTACGTACCAATGAATCAACCTACTTACCTACCAATTAATCTATCAAACTACCTACCTACCAATCAACCTACCTACCTACCAATCAATCTACCAACCTACCAACTAACCAATCAATCTACCAACCTACCAACTAACCAATCAATCTACCAATTAACCAATCAACATACGTACCAATGAATCAACCTACTTACCTACCAATCAATCTACCAAACTACCTACCTACCAATCAATCTACCAACTAACCAATCAACCTACGTACCAATGAATCAACCTCCTTACCTACCAATCAACCAACCTACATACCTACCTACCAATCAATCTACCAACCTACCAACTAACCAATCAATCTACCAACCTACCAACTAACCAATCAATATACCAACTAACCAATCAGCCTATGTACCAATGAATCAACCTACTTACCTACCAATTAATCTATCAAACTACCTACCTACCAATCAACCAACCTACCTACCAATCAATCTACCAACCTACCAACTAACCAATCAATCTACCAACCTACCAACTAACCAATCAATCTACCAATTAACCAATCAACATACGTACCAATGAATCAACCTACTTACCTACCAATTAATCTATCAAACTACCTACCTACCAATCAACCTACCTACCTACCAATCAATCTACCAACCTACCAACTAACCAATCAATCTACCAACCTACCAACTAACCAATCAATCTACCAATTAACCAATCAACATACGTACCAATGAATCAACCTACTTACCTACCAATCAATCTACCAAACTACCTACCTACCAATCAACCAACCTACCTACCTACCTATTCATCCATCCATCTCGATAGATACATAGCTTGCTAGCTAACTAGATTGCTAACTTGATAGATACATAGCTAGCAAGCTATGTATCTATTTGTCTGTCTTTCTATCCTATATAAATAAATAATAAATAATATATCATATGAAGTGGTACGGAAAATGGATGGATGGATAATATATCAAATATAAATAAATATATATATATAAAGTGCTATATAAATCAATCTGTATTGTGTATATATATTGGATTTGATTAACCTTTATTTGTCTCGCAGTGTGGAGAAATTTACATTTCACAGCAGCGAATGGTAGAGTTTGCAATCTATTTAGCTAGCTAGCTATGTATCTATTTTTGCAAAACCGGCATCTGTACTTCTACTTAAGTACGCGTATAAGAGTAGTTTTTTTTTGTTGCCATTTTTTTAGTTTATGTTGTTTTTATTATGCTGACAGTTTGATGGTGCGACGGACAAGTTGCGTTTCTGACCAGCCAATGGCCCTTCCTTCAGAGCTCTGATGTTTTTTTTTTTTTTCCTATTTCCTCCTTTGGACTTGGATGAGCGGAGAGTTAGTCTCATCCCAGACACTCCAAGCACCTCTTAAGTCTGCGCTCTTGATTCAGCGACTGTATATTTGCTCGCAGAGCTCGCGCTTTATGGTCATTTACGGCCTTGGAAAATTGCAGGTTGATTTCACCGTCGGTCTTCCCTGCTGCGTGTTTATGACTGCTTGGTTGTCATGAGTCAGGGCGAAGGGGGGGGTTGTTGTTGTTATTTTTTTTTTTGAGGGATTGGTGGGGGTTGAGCCCTATGTATCATCGAAAGAGGCACAGAGGACCCTTAATATCTATAAAAAGAAAATGGCAGATCACCATATTTACTTGCTAGGCAGACAGTTTGAATGTTCCCGTGAGGGGGCGGCGCCAGTCTCAAGCAGCTAGAATTATCAACATTTGATTACCCGGTTGGATATCTCAGTCAATAATTTTCAAATTTCAAACTCAAACAATGGGTTAAGGCACAGGTATCAATGTCAAGGCCCGGAGACCAAATCTGGCCCGCAACATCCTTTTATTCGACCTACAAAATCTCATCAAACTTGTGAAAGTCCATGCTTATAGCGAGCTAGCTCGTAATCAAGCTAGCTAGTGATCAAGCTCGTAGATCGCTCGATTCAGCTAGGTGGCTAATGCCTTATAGCACAGGTGTCCAAGTCAAGGTCCGAGGACTAAATATGGCCTGCCACATCATTTTAATCGGCCCACAAAAGCTAATCAAACTTGTAAAATCCCATGCTTATAGCAAGCTAGCTTACGATCAAGTTAGCGATTGAGGTAGCTAGTGATCTAGCTCGCTACCTCTTTCTATTCAGATAGCTGGCTAATCGCTTACATTACTGGTGTCAAAGTCAAGGTCCGGGGCCAAATTGGGCCCGCCACATCATTTTATTCGGCCCACAAAAGCTAATCAAACTCGTGAAATTCCATTCTTATAGAAAGATAGCTTGCGAGCAAGCTAGCTAGAGAAGCTAGCTAGCAATCAAGCTAGCGAGCGATCTAGCTCAATAGCTTCCTCTATTCAGCCAGCTGGCTAATCTCTATTACAGGTGTCTGGCCCGCCACATCCTTTTATTCGGCCCACAAAAGCTAATCAAACTCGTGAAATTCCTTTCTTATATCAAGATAGCTAGCGATCAAGCTAGATATCTTGCTATCGAGCTAGCGAGCGACCTAGCTCACTAGCTTTCTCTATTCAGCTAGCTGGCTAATCCCTTACATCACAGGTGTCAAAGTCAAAGTATGGGGCCATTTTATCCGGCCAACCAAAGCTAATCAAACTTGTGAAATTCCATGCTTATCGCAAGTGAACTAGCGATCAAGCTAGCTAGTAAGCTTCACGTCTGTGTAAGCTCTCAGTCATACAGGAGTGGTCCATCGATGAGAAGGTTTCTTCAGCCATCATCTGTACTTCTTTGAAGGTGTCGGACGTTTCGCTTCTTATCCAAGAGGCTTCGTCAGCGAACTAAAATCTTTTGCTGGTAGTCTTGGCCCTATATATATATCCCTACTGTCCAGACGTTGCGGTGCCAGACTCTGCTATGATTGGTCCCTGCTCTCAGGTTGGGGGGAGCCGAGGACTACTCCCTGCAGCTACACTGATTACTTCTATTGTCCTGACTGATTAATTCTATTGTCCTGCCGGAGTATGGGGTCTACGACTGGCCTGATTGCCCCATTTGATCTGGTATCACCTCATCAGCATAACTAAGCCTATGTTGCCTCAGAAGTCAGTTGTGGGAATGATCCAAATTGAACCTAGCCCCACCATGCTCATTTAGTGAAGGGTTTTGCTGTTTTATGAAAATAGCTTATTTTACTCCCCTTTCGAACCTGAACAGTAGGGATATATATCGGGCCAAAACTACCAGCAAAAGATTTTAGTTCGCTGACGAAGCCTTTTGGATAAGAAGAGAAACGTACGACACCTTCAAAGAAGTACAGATGACGGCTGAAGAAACCTTCTCATCGATAGCTACTGAGCTACATCCTAACATCCTAATGGCGCCCTTAAATTCATAACGGCCCCTTAGAGGAAACTGAAACTACAATCTGGCCCGCCGCAAAAAAAGCTAAGGTATCATAAGACCATTTTGAGTAACCATTCATTTCTGTCAAGTTTTATTAAAAAGCCAAAATAATGACAACACGGCTTTATCTTTTCATCCAGATATTGTCCAATTGGGCACGTTAGCGGCGAACGCTGGCGCTAGCTTCCAACAGGGAGGCCCGGCGAGCGCCACGGGTTGAGCTAGGCTAATAGCCCCCAGCGCAGGCTGCACAATTCTGACTCTTGTTGCTCTTTCATTTGATTCGGGAGCCTTTGATGAGAGTCTTTGGAGAGTCGCCGGCAGTGAAGCGTTTGCCGTCATATCTGCCCGCCAGGGAACATTAGCGGATACAAAGAAAGGATTAAACAAGTATTCATTTGAAAACTACCACCCAGAACATTTGGCAGACTCACATTTGGATTCAAATGACTTTTCATGTGCTTTTAAATTCCATTCACGACCTCATTCACATTCAACCACGCATTTAAAAGTTGAGTAGGCGGTGAAATAGCACGATTAATGTCTCAATATGATTATTATTTTTTTTACTTTCCCGGTTTGGGTCAGAGTGTCCAGTTCTGATTTCATGCTACAGTGATACCTTGGCTTACAAACTTAATTGGTTCCCAGACAGAGTGTTTAAGGTGAAAAGTGTGTATCTCCAAAATGAATTTCCCATAGGAAACCATTAAAATGAGAATAATCCGTTCCCAGGTCCTCATAAAACATAATTTTCTACTTTTAAAACCTTAAAACTACACAAAATAAACCTTATTTTAGGTATAATAAATGTGATATGGTATTATAATTAAAGAAATAAACTGTACTGTATAATAAATTTGTTTCATTTACCTTTGTGATGGTCGTTGATGGCTTGATGGAATGGAGTGACCGGTTTCCTCAGAATTAAACACTTCATGAGGAACGTAACCTTCTTCTATAACCATCTTGAGCATCAAATGTACAGATGGCTCGTGCGAGTTGTTTGTGGAGCCTGATTGATGGGATATTTTAACCTTGCAGTCTACACTCTGCCTTTGAACTATCAAAGTTGAAACTCTCTCACTGTCGTCTGCCTGTCTCTTTCATGTTTAAACCACCTCCCTTCACTGCTGCGTTCTTGACCAATCACGTGGCTTTAACCGAAGACTGGGGGCGGGGAATAGAGGACAAAAACAGTCGGCTGCCATTTTGTTGTTAGAAGAAGGGGCTCGTTCGCGAACGCATCACTCATTGAGGCAGCTCCGTGTACGAAAAAAGTTTGTATGCCAAGGTAAAGTTTTCATAAATTTAACGTTCGTAAACCAATAAGTTCGTAAGCCAAGGGGTTCGTAAACCGAGATATCACTGTACTTTGTTTGCTGGGTAAACGACATTGAAATGAGAAGATCAGCCGAATCTGAAAATCTCCAGCAGTTAGGTTGAAGGAAGCGAAACGCCGAAAGGCTTCTCCAAAATGAGCGCAACGTCTCAAACAGCGTCACGGACCCTAAAAACCAATTGTGAAATGAGCGTAACAAAATGGAAGATTATTGGGCGAGCAGCTGAGTTTATTTGTTGGAGGATTTTACAGGCATTGCATCAGATTTGACGCCACCAATGCAAAAGGCCATTCCATGGTTTTATTTATGTATTTATTTATGTATTTATGTATGTTGGTGTTTATTTATTTATTTGTTTAGTTATTTATCTATATAGATGAAAAAATGAATACATATAATAACAATAGGTAAATGTTTATACAGTGATACCTTGGCTTACGGACTTAATTGGTTCCCAGACAGAGTGTGTAAGGCGAAAAGTGTGTATCCCCAAAAAATATTTGCCATAGGAAACCATTAAAATGAGAAAAATCTGTTCCCAGGTCCCCATAAAACATAATTTTCTAATTTATAATTTTCTAAGCCTTAAAGTTAGAAGAACGGGCTCATTCGCGAAAGACACATCACTCATTGAGGCAGCTCCAAATACGAAAAAAGTTTGTATGCCAAGGCAAAGTTCGTAAACCAAGGTATCACTGTAGTTGCTATTCATTGCTATTTATTTCTACATTATAAATATTTATTTACTTAGATATTTGTTTGTTCATTCATTCATTTATTTATTGTTTTAAGGAACAAATAAATTAATACATAATTCATGTTTTTAGTTGCTATTTATTAATATATATTAATATATTGTAAATACAGTAAAGTCTCGTTATATCAATATCGGATATATCGATAGTCCCGGTTATATCGATACTATTTCTATGCACGCACGGAGAAAATTACATGCAAACAGGGTCGGATATATCGATAGTCCCGGTTATATCGATACTATTTCTATGCACGCACGGAGAAAATTACATGCAAACAGGGTCGGATATATCGATAGTCCCGGTTATATCGATATTTTTTCGGACTCCCTTGAATATCGATATAACGAGACTTTACTGTATGTATTTATTTATGAACTTATTTATGTGTTTGCGCATTCATTCATTTGATTGTATGTTTATTTATTTATTTTATATGTGAACAAATAAATAAATACTAAAAAAATAATACTAAATGTTTATAGTATCTTTGTATTTATATTTATAATATCTATTTATATATTATAAATATTTCTTGATGTACTTATTTATTTATTCGTTCAGTCATTCATTTATGTGTTTATTTTTCTGTTTATTTATATTTTAATTGGTTATTTTTTTTAATTTCATGTTTTTTGTTTACATGAATGAAACAATAATTAAATAAATAACAAAAACATTTTTTATTAGCTATTCATTAATATAAATCATTAATTTTAAATATTTATTCATTTACTTATTTATTCGTTGATTCATTCATTTATGTTTATTTTTCTGTTTATTTATATTTTACTAAGTATTTACTGAGTACGTGTTTACGAAGTAGTGTTTTTCTTTCGTGTTATTTATTCACATTAATTAAACAATAATTAAATAAATAATGAAAACATGTTTTTAGTAGCGATTCATTAATATATATTCAGATATTATAAATATTTACTTATTTACTTATTTATTCGCTCATTCATTCATTTGTTTATTTTTCTGTTTATTTATATTTTACTTAGTTATTTTTTCTTTCATGTTATTCATTTACAATAATTAAACAATAATTAAATAAATAATGAAAACATGTTTTAGTAGCTATTTATTAATATATATTTATATATTAAAAATAGTTACTTATTTATTCATTCATTCATTTACGTGTTTATTTTTCTGTTTTTATTTATATTTTACTTAGTTATTTTGTTATTTCGTGTTATTTAATTATTTACATTCATGAAACAATCATCAAATAAATAACGAAAACATGTTTTTAGTAGCTATTCATGAATATATATTTATATATTATAAATATTTATTTATTTACTTATTTATTTGTTCTTTCATTCATTTATTCGTTTGATTATTTGTCTTTTTATTCATTTATTGGACCACTCGATTAATTAATTCATTAAACAAATGAATTAATTTTGTGGATGTGTTTTTGTTTTTTGTTTTTTAATTCTGACATGTCGGGTGTGGAAACGAATTTATCGTAAGCGGCGTCAAAACAGGAAGTGACCTGACACCTTGTCTTTGGTTGAATGTGCTCCTGGCAGGTTTTGACGAGCGAGACACGGACCTGTTTTTGTGCGACACCAACACGTGCAAGTTTGACGCCGAGTGCCTCCGCATTGGGAACATGGTGACTTGCATTTGTGATTTCAAGGTAAGATACCCTGCTTTGCTTTTTTTTTCTGTTTTATTTTTCGGTTATCATCATATTCTGCAATGTCGTTTTATTGTCTGCACTGGATACAATTTGAAAGCAAGATTAGCGTGATCACTGCCACATGCTTCCATGGTGAATCGAAAATTATTTTATTTTTTTCCCTCTTATGTGTATTTGCACAAAAGCTCTGCAAAAAAGTTCACACTCAGCTGTGTCGCAAGAGTTTTGTCTTGACAGCATCCTAAACCATCTCGAGACCGAAGCAAGCGTTCCAAACAAAACACACTTGATAAGTTCCATGAACCTGGCAAATGGCAGCTGATTTGAAAGCAGATGTCTGTGACCAAATAAAGTGATACCTCGGTTTACGAACCCTTTAGTTTACGAACTTTTTGGTATACGAACGTTACATTTATAAACATTTTCCCTTGACATCCGATCTTTTTTCGTACATGTCATTCGTGAACGAGCCCATTCTTCTAACAACAAAATGGCAGCCGACTGTTTTTGTCCTCTATCCCCCGCCCCCAGGCTTCGGTTAAAGCCACGTGATTGGTCAAGAACGCAGCAGTGAGGGGAGGTGGTTTAAACTTCAAAGAGACAGGCAGACGACAGTGAGAGAGTTTCAACTTTGCCAGTTTAAATGTAGAGTGTAGACTGCAAGGTTAAAATATCCCACCAATCAGGCTGCACAAACCATCTGTACACTTGATGCAAAAAAATTATCAACCCAGCTAAACAGAACACAATTGGTGAAGAACTATATAAAATTATCGCAGAGAAGGCACCCACAAGGGATCATTCTTCAAGATGGTGAATGAAGGTTATGTTCCTCATCAAGTGTTTAATGCTGAGGAAAACGGCCACTCCATTCCATCAATCCATCAACAACCATCCTAAAGGTAAATAAAAAGACTTTATTATACAGTACAGTTTATTTCTTTAATTATAATACCATAGCACATTTATTATACATAAAATAAGGTATTTTTTGTGTAGTTTTAAAGCTTTTTTAAGCAAAATTACAAAGTAGAAAATTATGTTTTATGGTTTCATTTTAATGGTTTCCTATCACTCAACCCCGAAGTAACTCAAATAGATAGAAAGCTAGCTAGCTAGCTAATGGATAGCAAATAAATAGTTAATAGATAGCCAGATAGCCAACACCTAGCCAGCTAGGCAGTTTACAACCAGTCAGCTAGACAGCTAATAGCTAGCTAGCTAATGGATAGCAAATACATAGCGAATAGATAGCCAGATAGCCAACAGTTAGCCAGCTACCCTTCTTTAGTCTTGCAGTAGATAATTTTACATCTCACAGCAGCAAAGTGATGAAAGGAAGGGGAAAGGAAAGGAAGAAGTAGAAAAACTAAATACAGGAGCTGCTGTAAAGGCAGCCACTCCCACGGCGTCATCTTGAAGTCAAAACAGCAACAAAAATAACTAAATAACAAAATTAATCCACCGACAGTCATTCAATCTTTATCACTTTCTGCATCCTCTTTGTTGCATGAAGCAGGTCAAGACGAAAGAGGAGAGGATCAAAGCATCCTTTTCACTAGTGGATCAGGGTCGTCATGGTGAAATGTGCATGTCTGCTACAAGCTACATGTTGAAAGCCAACACGAAGCTGTCATATCCATTGATAAAAAGAGATTGTCTCAATTATCCTGTCTCACGTAAATCCACTTCAATTCCATGCCGCTGTCTGACCAACAACGTCGACCTTTCCACTGAACAAAGCGACGCTGTGAAAATGCTGTCCGGTATAGGCGCAAAAAAAAGCACAATCACCCCAGAGCTATGCAGCCATAACAGTCGAATGACACCGACATTCCTCCCGAATCAAAAACTGTGCTGGCATATGAAAAGGCCATTCAGCACAGTCTACTCCTTAATGAATGTGGCCGAAAATCGTGAAAAACAATCCATATCCATTCCACATGACGCACAACGACACAAAGTGATAAAAGAAAACACAAAAACAACAAAAAAAGCACTTGCTAATGGCTGCCTCCTCAGCCGCCATTTTGGAAATCAGACGGATCAAAAGCCATCACCGCCAAGTGCAGATAATCACCCCTCAAAAAGCCAAGCGTGGGTATGAAATCAGGCCCGTTTATGGCGTCTTGTGAAGAACCCCCCGCACCCCTCTTACATCACCGCCGCCGCGGAGCGCCGCACTCCGTCGCAGTCGTAAACAACCTTGACACTGATGAGGGCCAAGACTGAAAGGAGCTCGTTAATAACATAAATCGTACGAAGCCAGCTATTCTTGATAATGGCGCCTACTTAACTTTATGACCAGATCTAACGTCGAAAAATAAATTAATAAATCTATGAAAAATCAGCCAGCTAGTCTGCTGACTCCTGATTGGAACCATGTTGAGAAAGGCAACGAATGTGCTTAGATAAATGAAGATCTGTCAGTACGATGTTGGGAGGGGGGAGGGGCACCCCATTGCGGTCACCCGCGTTTTATCTTACTTTTGGACTTCACTCAGATCAATGCGAACATAAAACAGGAGATATATGACGATACAGTGCCATTCTGTTGTTCTCGGGAAGATCATCAAAGAACGTCAAAGTTCAGAAAGCACACTCAGATGTCAATCTATAATCTGAACTAAGAGCTGGAAATTTGAGAATAGAGCCAAACTTGAATTTTCGAACGTCTCGGTTCTGCACTTATTTGGTTTTCAACCCAAAATTTCGGGCCATGTCTAAAATAGAACAGAAAGTCGGCCATCTTGATTTGTAGAGGCCATTTTGTGCCGGCTGATTTCAGAACTCGGAAGTCCAGCTAAGAAATTTGTCGCAATTAAAAAACAAAATGGCTGAAAAGAAACAAATCATCAATACAGCCAAACTTGGGGTTTTGAACGTCTCGGTTCTTAACCAATTCGATTTTGCGCACAACATTTCGATCCATGCCTAAAATGGACCAGAAAGTCGGCCATCTTGATTTGAAGAGGAGATTTTTGGGGCTGGTTTCAGAACTCTGAAGTCCATCTAAGAAATTTTTCGCAATTAAAACACAAAATGTCTGAAAAGAAACAAGTCATCAATACAGTCAAAAGTGGGTTTTCGAACGTTTCGGTTCTCGATCTATTCGGTTTTCAACCCATGTCTAAAATGAAACATAAAGTCGGCCATCTTGATTTGAAGAGGCTATTTTTTGGGACTCGTTTCAGAACTCGGAAGTGCAGCTAAGAAATGTGTCCCAGATAAAAAAAAAACAAAATGGCTGAAAAGAAACAAGTCATCAATACAGTCAAAAGTGGGTTTTCGAACGTTTCGGTTCTCGACCTATTCGGTTTTCAACCCATGTCTAAAATGCAACATAAAGTCGGCCATCTTGATTTGAAGAGGCTCTTTTTTGGGACTCGTTTCAGAACTCGGAAGTCCAGCTAAGAAATGTGTCCCAGATAAAAAAAACAAAATGGCTGAAAAGAAACAAATCATCAATACAGTCAAACTTGGGTTTTCGAATGTTTCGGTTCTCGACCTATTCGGTTTTCGACCTATTCGGTTTTCGCCACAAAATTTCGAGCCATGTCTAAACTGAAGAGAATGTCGTCCATCTTGATTTGTAGAGGCCATTTTGTGGGGGCTGGTTTCAGAACTCGGAGTTCAGCGAAGAAATTTGTCGCAATTAAAAAATAAAATGGCCGAAAAGAAACACATCATCAATATAGTCAAACCTCGATTTTTTTTTTTAGCATTTCGATTTTTTTACCTATTCGGTTTTCAACCCAAATATTCGAATCCTGTCTAAAATGGAACAGAAAGTCAGCCATCTTGATTAGTAGAGGCCATTTTTGGGGGCTCGTTTCACAACTGGAAAGTCCAGAAAAGAAATGTTCCCCGATTAAAAAAAAGAAAATGGCAGAAAAAAAACAGTACAGTCAAATCTGGGTTTTCAAACTTCTCAGTTATCGACCAATTGGGTTTTCAACCAAATATTTACATTTTTTGTTATGCCTCAGTTTACAACGGAAAATGGGTTCTTGAACCAACTGAGCGCACCTGAATGCACCACTCGTCTACCCTCTACTTCCTTATACGTCACTTCCTCATTTCACGTCTCATTGTCACCGACACATTGTCCTCGTGTAGCGTTCCGTTTTGAGTTGACGTCTTTGTATTGTTCAATATGGATAAATCTGGCATTGATTACATTGATTATAATGGGAAATGTTTCCGTTTTCGACCTAATCGGTTTAAAAAGAGCTTTCTGGATTGGATTATGGTCGAAAACCCAGGTTTGTCTGTACAAATACAAAGTGGAGCAGTCGACGGAGCCATTTAGCGCCCGAGCTAACGCCGCTTTTAAGGACGATGAAATGCTATAAACTAGCCATACGAAATGTTTAATATTTTATCCACAAACCCTTTGGTCCCGTTGTATCCGGGATGAGTTTGTTTGGCCATTCCGACTCGGTCCATGGATGAACGTGCCCTCGTTTCTTTCACATGAACAAATTCAGAGGAAGAGACATTGGAGGCGGCGGCCGAACACAAAGTCAGTTTGATGCGACGGAATCAATGGAGGTCATTCATTGCAAAGATGAATTAGATTCACCTCACACTGAGTCCCGCAACGCTTTCTTCCCCCAACCGCCTTCGGGTGCACCGCATAGCGGGAGACACGTACACGTACGTACCGAATGATGTGAACAAAAGCAGACGTCTCCTCTTTTTGGGGAATTTACTCCCACATTTTGTATCCCTATTTTTAAAATTTCCGGGTGAAAGCTAATCTTTATTTTAATTCAGATTACAGTGATACCTCGGTTTACGAACCCCACGTTAAATTTATGAAGATTTTACCTTGGCATACGAACTTTTTTCATACACGGAGCTGCCTCAATGAGTGATGTGTCATTCGTGTCATTCGTGAACGAACCCGTTCTTCAACAAAATGGCAGCCGACTGTTTTTGTCCTCTATTCCCCGCCCCCAGTCTTCGGTTAAAGTCACGTGATTGGTCAAGAACGCAGTAGTGAGGGGAGGTGGTTCAAACATTAAAGAGACAGGCAGACGACAGTGAGAGAGTTTCAACTTTGAGAGTTCAGACTGCAAGGTTAAAATATCCCATCAATCAGGCTCCACAAACAACCTGCGCAAGCCATCTGTACACTTGATGCAAAAAGCTATCAACCCAGCTAAACAGAACACAATTGATGAGGAACTAGATAAAATTATCACCGAGAACGCACCTCCAAGGGATCATCCCTCAAGATGGTGAAAGAAGAAGGTTACGTTCCTCATCAAGTGTTTAATGCTGATGAAACCGGCCACTCCATTCCATCAAGCCATCAACGACCATCACAAAGGTAAATAAAACGACTATTTACACAGTACAGTTTATTTATTTAATTATAATATCATAGCACATATATTATGCATAAAATGAGTTTTTTTGTGGGTGGGTTTAAGGCTTAGAAAATTAGAAAGTAGAAAATTATGTTTTATGGGGACCTGGGAACGGATTATTCTCATTTTGATGGTTTCCTATGGGAAATTATTTTTTGGGATACACACTTTTCGCCTTACACACTCTGTCTGGGAACCAATTAAGTTCGTAAGCCAAGGTATCACTGTATTATAAATTTTCCAGAGCTTGGCACGGAAGAGATAGCTTCAGACGTCTGCCTCGCAGTGCCGAAAGTGCGACGTTCGATTCCAGTTCCGGCCTCCCGGTGGTCAGAATTTGCGGGTTGTACCTATGCCTGCCTAGCTCTACTCTGGGTATACCGGCAATTTCCTCATACATGAAAAAAAATGTGATTATGAGCCTGAACAATTGTTTATTGACATATGCCCTGCGATTGACTGGGAACCAGTTGAGTATATACCCTATCTACCGCTCAAAGACAGCAGGAACAGGAACAGGAACATTTCAAACCAAACCAGCAGCACATTGCCCACATTTCAATAGCAGATTAACAAATCTCTAATTTATGTAAACCCTCATGACTTTGCAGTACAAGGTTCGATTCTGGTTCTGGCCTCCCAGCAGGAGTTTACAGGTTGTACCTGTGCCTGCATAGCTTCAGTCTGTCAATTTGTTTGTATATAAAAATACAAAAAAAATGTTGATTGTTAGCCTGAACGATGGTTTATCTCGGCGTGCCCTGCGATTGGCTGGTAACCAGTTGAGTATATGCCACATCTACCGCTCAAAGACAGCAGGAATAGGTACATTTCGCCAAACCAGCAACACATTGCCCACATTTCAATAACAGATTAGCCAATCTCTTATTTATGTATACCCTCTCGATTTCTCAGTGCAGAAAGTGCAGGGTTTGATTCCGGTTCCGTACTCTGAGTGGGAGTTTGCCGGTTGTACCTGCGCCTGCGTCGCTTTAGTCTGGCAATGTGTTTGTATATAAAAAAAAACAATAAATTGTGATTGTGAGCCTGAACGATTGCTTATGGACATATGCCCTGCGATTGGGTGGTAACCAGATGGGTGTATACCCCACCGACTGCTTAAAGACAGCAGGAACAGGCGCCCCTCATGAGGATAAACCGGATCAAGTTATAGACGGAAGCTATACCGATGAAGCAATTAAAAGGTTCGTGCGGGCGGATCAGGAGATTTGGTTTCGGGTCACAATGAAAAACCGGAACAGGATCAACTGAAACGAGTCTCATACGTTTAAATAGGACTTTTTTGGGTACATTTTGCCAAACTAGCAGCACATTTCCTAAATTTCAATCGCAGATCATCCACTGCGGCGCGTCGCCCGGTGGGCGGATTAGCCAATCTGTAATTTATGTAAACCCCCTCGACTTTGCAGTCAGGGAAAGTTGAATGGGAGCTCCTATGAACATGGCTACCGCGTGACACCCGAATACACACTCGGCATCTTAATCTGCACGCGCACAGTCGGTCTCTTCGCAGATCCTGAAACCAAGCAAGGTTTTCTGGAGGGGGGCGGTACCCGTTTCTTGTTTCACCGTGACCGCCATCCACCTCTGAGATCTTATTTTTTTCCCGAAAGCCGGTTTATATTCGGGTTGTCTGGAGGACCGAAGCGCTCTCTTTGCTTCAAAGGAGCTCGTGTTGCTTCACATGATGCTGATGGCCGCCGGTAGAAGGCCAGTGTGTCCTTCATCTCGCATCGAACAAAGGCTCAGATGCGGGGGAGGGTGGGCATCATGACATAGAATGCTGAAAAGATCATCGTAATGATCATAAAAAAAGACAATCCACGCAAATCCCGTGGGTTTTTAACACCTCATTTGAAATAATCAAACACCTCCTATCAAACACTTTCACGCGGGCATCAATGACGGGGGAAAGCAGCTCTAAGTCCATATATTTGCATACATTTATCAGCTGTTTTTTTTTCTTTTATTTTGAAAGGGTGTCGTGGGGTGTGGGGGGGGGGGTCTGGACGGATTATGTTTGTGCAGCGGGGAATTTATGAGCTGGGCCAGGCTTGTAAAAATGTCTCATGATGGGATGGCGAGAAGCATGGCGAGCGTTCACCTGAGGTGACATTGTGCTGCAGCTGGCGAGATACCGACTCAATCCAGTAAAACAACAGCTAATATATCAATATCATTAAATATAAATAAAGAAATAATCCTACATAAAGAATAGATAAAGAGATAAATACATAAATATGAAATATAAATGAATGAATACATAAATAAATACATAAATATGAAATATAAATGAATAAATGAAAGAATAAATGAATAAATGAAGAAAGAAAGAAGATAAATACATAAAAATAAATAAAAATACATAAATAAATACATGACTGAATAACTGAATGAATAAATGATATCCCGTGACTGTAAAGTGTCCTTGAGAGTTTTGAAAGGCGCTTAGAAATTAAATGTATTATTATTAATATTATTATTAAAATGAATAAATAAAGAAAGAAAGAATGAATGAATGAAAAAATGAATAAATAAATAAATAAATAAATAATAACTGAATAACTGAATGATTAAATGATATCCCGTGATTGTAAAGTGTCCTTGAGTTTTGAAAGGCGCCTAGAAATTAAATGTATTATTATTAATATTATTATTAAATGAATAAAGAAATAAAGAAAGAATGAATGAATGAATGAATGAATGACTAAATAAATAAATAAATAAATAAATAATAACTGAATAGCTGAATGATTAAATGATATCCCGTGACTGTAAAGTGTCCTTGAAAGTTTTGAAAGGCGCTGAGAAATTAAATGTATTATTATTATTAAATGAATAAATGAATAAAGAAAGAAAGAAAGAAAGAAAGAAAGAAAGAAAGAAAGAAAGAAAGAATAAATAAAAAATTTAAATTTAAAATTTAAAATTTAAAATTTAAATACAAAATACATATACAAATACAAATAAAAATAAAAGTAAATAAATACATCTGACAATAAATAAATAAATAAACAAATAAATAAAGAATGAATAAATGAATGAATGCATGAATAAATGAATAAATGAATGAATGAAACAATGAATGTCGGCAAATTTTGGCTGCCAAGTCAAGGGCGGAGGCGACACGTGTGTTTATGAGGATGGGGGGTCGGTTGTTTTGTTTAATTTGCCTCATTTTGACATCGCAATCAGTGGAAATGGAGACGCGCAGCGAGAAACACGCAGGAAGCAAAGGAGTCTTGCCTAATTTATGGCACGCCATCAAAAATTACAAAAAAAGTCAATTTGTTTTGCAATTTTGCTTTTTGGTTGGCTATCTAATAGTATTACATTATGAATAACTGAATGAATAAATGATATCCCGTGACTGTAAAGTGTCCTTGAAAGTTTTGAAAGGCGCCTAGAAATTAAATGTATTATTATTAATATTATTATTAAATGAATAAAGAAATAAAGAAATAAAGAAAGAATGAATGAATGAATGACTAAATAAATAAATAATTACTGAATAGCTGAATGATTAAATGATATCCCGTGACTGTAAAGTGTCCTTGAAAGTTTTGAAAGGCGCTGAGAAATTAAATTTATTATTATTATTAAATGAATAAATGAATCAAGAAAGAAAGAAAGAAAGAATAAATAAAAATTTAAAATTTAAAATTTAAAATTTAAAATTTAAAATACATATACAAATACAAATAAAAATAAAAGTAAATAAATACATCTGACAATAAATAAATAAATAAATAAAGAATGAATGAATGAATGCATGAATGAATGAATGAATGAATGAAACAATGAATGTCGGCAAATTTTGGCTGCCAAGTCAAGGGCGGAGACGCCACGTGTGTTTATGAGGATGGGGGGGTCGGTTGTTTTGTTTAATTTGCCTCATTTTGACATCGCAATCAGTGGAAATGGAGACGCGCTGCGAGAAACACGCAGGAAGCAAAGGAGTCTTGCCTAATTTATGGCACGCCATCTAAAATTACAAAAAAAAGGCAATTTGGAGTGAAAAACACAGTTTGGAGACTCACAATTTATTCACGATTAAAATTGGTGGCATCTCAAAAAGAAAGTGGCCCCAGTGAATTTGAAAGATGTATTCAGTTATTCATTTTTTTTTTTTCCCATTTGTTTAATTATGTATTTATTTATTTGTTTATTTATTTAAGGATTTGTGTATTCTTTATTTATTCATATTCATTTATTTATATAAAATTATATTTATTGACTCAATTATTTACATATTTATTTATTTATTTACATATTTATTTATTCCATATTTATTTCATATTTATTTATGTATTATTTCTTCATTTAATTATATTTAATTTTATTTTTATATTTACTTTCCTAACTATTTATTTATCAATTATCTATTTATATTTATGTATTTATATTTAATTATATTTGTTGACTTACTTATTTACATATTTATTGATGTATTTATTTATTTATTTATTTATTTATTTCATTCCTATTTATTTCCTATCTATTTATTATTTATTATTTAATTATATTTATTTTTATTTATTTATGTATTTCCTATTTACTTAATTATTGATTATTTATTATTCTTATTTAATTGTATGTATTTATTTGTGGGGCAGCACACTTTTGGCCTCAACTCAATCGGTCTACATGTGTTGCTCCAGCATTTGTGTTCGAAGAGCCAAGGTTCAAATCCATTGGATTTGTTGTTTTTGCATTGATTGCCTTCGGCTCAATAATAATAAATAATAATAAAATAATAATAATAATAATAATACATAAATATAAATATAATATAGAATAAAAATAATAAAAAATAAATAATAAAAATAAATAATAATAATAATAATAATAATAATAATAATAATAATGTACGTGAATACATGATTCTTTGTTTTATTTTTTGCTTGACAGTAAACTGGGGCAACAATGGACAGTGTAAAGCTTTTTTTTTTTGATGGATTGTTCACCGGCTAGCAATCCGCTGCCCGATTTGAGTTGAAGGTCACCTTACACGGGCTAGTCTTTCAAAAATTTCCAATAGGCACTTTGCACAAGCACTCCCATAATCCGTACTTTTATATTATTATTATTATTATTATTATTATTAATATTATTATTATTTATTATTATTTATTATTATTTATTATTTTTTATTCTTTATTCTATATTATTATGTATTACTATTGTTGTTGTTATTATTATTATTATTTTTAATATTATTATTATTAGTAGTAGTATTATTTATTGTTAATTATTTATTATTTAATATAATTAATTATGTTCTTTTTTTTGCTAGAACAAAACAGAAAGTCAAGAATAAGGAGTGAAAAAAGCAAAAAAAAGTGATTTGCGTCATTTAACATCCCTCCCCCCGCCTCCGGAATGGAATCAACTATTGTTTGACTGGATTGAGTGGACAGCGCTGAACATGAACAAAGCAAGCCAATGCATAAAAGTTGACTCATCAATCACCGCCTTGCGTTTGTCTCGGCGAGAGGAGCGGTCAGCGCTGCACAGCGCCGGTCCTTTCTCATCAGCGGATCCCTTCTGGCGGATCGCCGCTTCCTTCTCACCGCTTCCTCCCCCGCTGTTGTTTGCGCAATTATCATGACTTGGATCTTTGATTAAAAAGCCTCCCCCCAACCCGTGATTAATTGGAGAAATGACGCCGTGAAAATTCCACTCCGGGGACAAACAAGCGAGTCATAATGTCAAATCGGCAAACACGTCCAAAGACACGTCGACGAGACATTGTGACGGAAGATCACATTGCCGTTAATTTTTTTTCGGCTGTCGTCGATACCTCGGTTTACGAACTTTACCTTGGCATACGAACTTTTTTCGTACACGGAGCTGCCTCAATGAGTGATGTGTCGTTCGCGAACGAGCCCGTCCTTCTAACAACAAAATGGCAGCCCACTGTTTTTGTACTATATTCCCCACCCCCAGTTTTTGGTTGAAGCCACGTGATTGGTCAAGAACGCAGCAGTGAAGGGAGGTGGTTTAAACATGAAAGAGACAGGCAGACGACAGTGAGAGAGTTTCAACTTTGATAGTTCAAAGGTAGAGTGTAGACTGCAAGGTTAAAATTCCCATTAATCAGGCTTCACAGATAACCCGCACAAGCCATCTGTACACTTGATGCAAAAAGCTATCGACCCAGCTAAACAGAACACAATTGATGAGGAACTAGATCAAATTATCACAGAGAAAGTACCTACAAGGGATCATTCCATCAAGTGTTTAATGCTGATGAAACCGGCCACTCCATTCCATCAAGCCATCAACGACCATCACAAAGGTAAATAAAACAACTATTTACACAGTACAGTTTATTTATTTAATTATAATACCATAGGACATTTATTATACATAAAATGAGGTATATTTTGTGTAGTTTTAAGGCTTAGAAAATTAGAAAGTAGAAAGTTATGTTGTATGAGGACCTGGGAAAGGATTATTCTCATTTTAATTGTTTCTGATGGGAAATTTTTGGGATACACACTTTTCGCCTTACACACTCCAATTAAGGGAACCAATTATGTTCGTAAGCCAAGGTATCACTGTATTTAAAAAAATGTGTACAAAGACAAATGTGGTCTGTTTTTGGGGGCACTTGAACGAATAAAGTGTGTTTCCATTCATTTCAATAGGCAACAGTGATTTGAGAGCCGAGAATGAAAGTTGTATTTCAAGGAACTGAATAGAATGGATCCTGAACACGATCACGAAGTCACTCGGGTCCACTACAAGGAAAATTGTGAAAATTTCTCACTTTTGCTCCCTCCCCCGTGGCCTGTAATACAGAACGTGGTGAGATTTGGCGGCCATGTTGTTTGAAGTGGACATTTGCGTCGACTTTGAAGCTTCGCGAGCTAATGCACCCAAATGAGCACCCAACCAATCTCGAAGCAGGTGTCCTCGACAGATGGCCTGGGCCAGATCGTCAGCCATTGTTTTTCTTTGCCCGCCCGGGCCCTCGAAGACGGTTGCGTCAAATTAGGTTGGCCACCAAAACAGGTGCGCCCAGACCACGTTCCTTGCGGCTCTCAGTCAAATTATAATTATAATAATCATAACAATAAGTATTATAATAATAACAACAATAATAATAAAATAATAATAATAATAACAATAATACAAAAATAAATAATAATAATCTAATTTCATTTATAAGCACCTTTCAAAACTCTTTTCTCTGGGTGAGCAGCGGCAGCCACTGCGCCAGCGTTCACTCAACACGGAAGTGAATAGATACAAAGCTAGCTAGCTAATAGATAGCTAATAGCTAGCAAGCTAGGTAGCTAGCCAGCTAATACATAGCCAGCTAGGCAGCTAGCTAATAGATAGCAAATAGTTAGCTAGTTAATTCCTAAATGATATTGGTCTGAGTTATATGAGCTTGAAATGAGGTTGGCTGTACTGTGTGTTGGCTGATGGGTATCTTGCTAGCTTTTTGGTTGGTTATCTAATGGCTATCTATTAGCTGTCTGTCTGACTGGCTAGCTATCTAGCTAGCTATCTATTAGCTATCTATGTAGCTATCTATTAGCTAGCCAACTTTCTATTTGAGTACTTCCGGGTTGAGTGAACGCTGGCGAGTGTGGTTGCCGCTGCTGACCCACTGGAAAAAAACTTATCTTGTGACTTTATAGTGACCGTGAGAGTTTTGAAAGGCGCTTATAAATTAAACGTATTATTACTACTACTATTACTACTATCATTACTATCACTACTATTACTACTTTTACTATTAATGCTATTACTATTAATGAGAAGGTTTCTTCAGTCGTCATCTGTACAAAAGTGAAGGTTTCGGACGTTTCGCCTCCTATCCAAGAGGCTTCGTCAGCGAACTAAAGTCTGACTGGTCGTATCGGCCCCATTTATATATCCCTAATGTCCAGACCTGGTGGCGCCGGACACAGCTATGATAGGTCCCTACTCTCAGGTTGGGGGGGGCGCGGGACCCCCCCCTGTGGCCCCACTGATTGTTCCTACATTCCTGACTAACGATTGGCCTATTACACCCACTCCCCCCGGTATCACCTCATCAGCATAACGACCCTCATCAGCATTGCGAAAGTTGCCTAACCTGTTTTGCCTGAGCAGGCTATTGTAAGAACGATCCAAATTGAACCTCACACCACCAGACCGGTTTAATGAAGGATTTTGTTGTTTTATAAGAATCGCCTCTTTTACCCCCCTTTCAAACCATCTATGTTCTTTCGCTAAGATTTTAACCTCATTGTCGTCAAATGAGTGGTTAGTAGCTTTTAGGTGCAAATGTACTGCCGATTGAGGCCCACTAGTATTATCCCTGCGATGTTGATAAAGTCTTTTTTTGAGAATTTGTTGAGTCTCCCCAATGTACTGCTCTTTACAATTTTCATTCTTACAATGTATGGAATAAACTACATTACTTTGTTTTTCATTTGGTAGCCTATCTTTTGGATGCACTAATTTTTGCCTTAACGTGTTTATCGGTTTGAAATAAGTAGGAATTTTATGTTGCCAAAGGACTCTTTGTAATTTTTCAGAAACTCCTGCAATGTACGGTACTGCTACTCCTCTCCTTTTAGAATCTTGAGAATTATTGGTTTCGTTCGCTAGAAAGCTAGAGAAAGGAAAACATATAGACAAACAGATGTATTTTAGATTATACCCGGGAGAGGCCACGCCATGTATCTATGGCCTGCCAAAAATACATAAAGAAGGGTTCCCCCTCCGACCCATTGTTTGTAGCATTGACTCCTCTACATACAATGTAGCCAAATATTTAAAAACTATTTTAGCTCCGTTGGTTGGTAACACAGAATACCACGTAGAGAACACCACAGGGTTTGTAGAGATGATCAAAGACCTCATATTACGGTAATAATAATTATTCTCCAGAGATGGATTGAGACGACACCAAAGATGGAGAAACTGGAGATAATTGCGGCCGGCGTTTCTCCCGAAAGACACGGCAAGTGTGTCGCGGATGCTCCATGACTTTGAGCTGGCCTGTCAGACACTATTACAGAAAAGCTCGTCTCCCGTGACTCGGCCCCGGGGGGAGATTCAGCGAGGACCGGCGGCCCGGGTCCTAATCAGAAGAAGACTGCCAAAGCCATCAAACGGCAAAGGCAGATGCCAGACAACCTGCGACCGTCTGTCTACCCCCGTTAGTCCCAACCTGTCTCACTTCGCCGCCTCGCTCGAGTGAACGGATCTCTGGCCGTTCGCTTTGCCTGCTGTGACTTTGTCTTTGTCTCCGTTGTGATCAGTGTTTGGGAACAAGACACCGTCGACTAAGAGTTTGTCACTTTGCCGGACAACACTCTGTCGAGGGAAACGGTCTTGGCGTGGGCTCCGCAGCGTGATCCACGGAGGCGCTCTTTTGTCTTTTTTAGGCTTGATGTCCTTAAAGTCCGAAAGAATTGGAAGCGTGAGATGAATATTGTTTCTAATCAATTTAGTGTGAATATTTCTTGATTTATTTATCTAGCTAGCTAGCTATTTGCTATCTCGCTCCCTGGCTGGCTATCTAGCTAGCTATCTCTTAGCTATTTAGCTATCTAGCTGGCTGGCTAGCTATCTAGCTGGCTAGCTATTAGCTAGCTAGCTAGCTTGCGATCTACAGTGATACCATGGTTTACGAACTCCTTGGCTTACGAACTTTTCGGTTTATGAAAGTTACATTGATGAAAATTTTACCGTCTTCGGTTAAAGCCACGTGATTGGTCAAGAACGCAGCAGTGAGGGGGGGTTAAACATTAAAGAGACAAGAAGACGACACACACACACACACGCGAAAGGGAGACGACAGAGCTTGAAACGAAAAAAAAAGTGAAGAAAAAGTGAAATGGTGAGCAAATGGATAGAAAACAGTGAAATTTGGACTCGTTTCAACTTTGATAGTGATAGAGTGTAGACTGGAAGGTTAGAATAGCCTATCAATCAGGCTCCACAAATAACCCGCACAAGCCATCTGTACACTTGATGCAAAAAGCTATCAACCCAGCTAAACAGAACACAATTGATGAGGAACAAGGTAAAATTATCGCAGAGAAAGCACCTCCAAGGGATAATTCCTCAAGATGGTAAAAGAAAGCTACGTTCCTCATCAAGTGTTTAATGCTGATGAAACCGGCAACTCCATTCCATCAAGCCATCAACGACCATCACAAAGGTAAATAAAATGACTTTATTATACAGTACAGGTTATTTTGCAGTCTACACTCTGCCTTTGAACTATCAAAGTTGAAACTCTCTCACTGTCGTCTGCCTGTCTCTTTCATATTTAACCCCCCCTTGCTGCGTTCTTGACCAATCACGTGGCTTTAACCGAAGACTGGGGGCGGGGAGTAGAGGACAAAAACAGTTGGCTGCCATTTTGATGTTAGAACGGGCTCATTCGCGAACGACACATCACTCATTGAGGCAGTGCCATGTAGGAAAGATGTTCGTATGCCAAGGTAAAGTTTGTATGCCAAGGTAAAATTTTCATAAATGTAACGTTCGTAAACCGAAACGTTCGTCGGCCAAGGGGTTCGTAAATCGAGGTATCACCATGATATCAGAAAGAATTCTCCTTTGTTTCCCATGAGGATAAAGGACAAAGTCCAAGCTTCAGAAAAACCGTGACAACTTTTGTTGTTTATTTTTTGGTGGGGGTAGTTACAGCAACATTTTCCATTGTAGATTTGTTGCCAATAAAAACAGAGAAGCACCGAAAGAGAGCAAATTCGGGCCAAGGCGGTCTCGCGTTGCCCATAAAAGCCGTAATATCCATAATCCTGTTGACAGGGAGGAAAAGCTAACCGTGCTCAATTGATTTTGCCCATTGTAATGGTCAATTTGTAGGCCAGGGTTTCCGTTACATTCATCCATGTGCTTGTTAGGGTCAGGAGGGAGCTGGGGCCTTTCCCAGATGACTTTGGGGGGGGGGGGGTTAATCCCTGGAATCATATACATACAGTGATACCTCAGCTCACGGACTTAATTGGTTCCCAGAAAGTGTGTCTAAGGCGAAATGTTCGTCTGCCGAATATTTATTTCCCATAAGAAATCATTACAATGAGAATAATCTGTTCCCAGGTCCCCATAAAACATAATTTTTGACTAAATAAGCCTTAAAGGACAACAGACACCATTTTTTTTGCTTCCTAACATCAGACAACCTTTTATAGCATCTAAAATACACAAAACACGCAGGCCGATATTTTTAGTCAAATGCAAAACACCAATAATAAGGACTTAGTGTCCCAAAACTATTTCAAAATGACCTCAGAAAGTTTCAATTTCAGAAGGTCCCGCCCCCTTGTTCGTGACGTCACACCAGGACATCTTGTCTTGCTCGAGAATCAAAACAAATGCTTCAGATTCAGAGAAGATGCTTCCTTGTTACTCATCCAGTTATGAATATGATTCAAATAGTTCTGAAGAGGAAAGCATAAATGTTTGCAATCGATTAAAGAAGTCCTTCCGTCTCTTTTTGAGGCGTCTGGACTCCAATGTAGTGCCCAGAAAACGCACATTATGGCGCCCAAGCTCCATTGGAAATGGGCTGATTTGTCTTCTGGGAATTTGTATCAACTAGTATCAACTAGTAGTTTTGGTGCAACACACAACGATTCACCATCGCATTATTTTTTTTTTCTTCTAATTTCGCCATCAACACGGATCAGCATGAAGTTTTCAGACCAAACAAAGTACCCAAAATGCATTGTGTGTCGCTTTCTCGGTCAGGGGCGTTCCCTCCGTGACATCACGTAGTGCATCGTAATCAACTCAAAAACAAGACTTCCTGAATGTTCAGTGCGAGTCTTAAAACGTAAAATATAGCTATATACGGTGGATTATTTGTAAAATACGCTCAGTAGAAGTCATTTGAAGTGATTTTACAAATTATGGACACAACTTGTCCAGGGGCGTCGGTTGTCCTTTAAAACTACACAAAATATACCTTATTTTACGTATAATAAATGTGCTATTGTATTGTAATTAAAGAGATAAACTGTACTATATAATCAAGTCATTTTATTGACCTTTGTGATGGTCGTTGTTGTAGTTGCCTCTTGATATCCGATTGAAGTTGCTGTGCTTTCTCTGCAATAATACCATAGCAAAACCACTCAAAGAAAGGGGGTGATGAAAACTAGTTCGCGAGCCACCGTGGCGCTGTTCAACCGTGTGGTTTTGTGCTCATCCGCTGAAAACTAGTCCACCAGCCACCGTGGCGGCGTATGGTTTGGTCCGTCTACCGAAAACTTGTTTGTCAGCCAAGATTACATTCTCGCAAATTTAATGTTCGTAAGGTGAAAAGTTCATGAGCTAAAGCGTTCGTAAGCTGAGGTATCACTGTACAGGTCAAATTTGGAGTCAATGTGTAAATCGCCAAATCAGCTGTGGACCAGAATCTTCATCCGGCTTAATTGTTTCTTCTGCTCAGGCCACCTCAAACAAATACCCGATGACATTCCATCCGAGTAAAGATGACCCACCCCCCTACCCCACACCATCACCACTTTTCACCCATCATTAATTTGAACTCAGTCCCGTGTGTATTAGGTAACTACGGGAAGTACAAAGTACGAAGCGAGCCATAAATCCTCCCTTCACGAGGATCGTAATGCTCACATTTCCGCACACCTTCTGTGTGGCCACAGATGTAGCACAAGGTATTTTTTTTATTTTTTAAGACTCAACACCCATCTGTCTCCGTCTTGTAAAAGCCTCCGAGGTACTCCATTAACCTCGAAGTAATGTCCGTTGATACTGATTAAAGTTCAAGGACACCAACTTTGCAATGCAACTAGGTTCATTTAAAAAATAATATACATAATACATAATATATAAAGGGCCTCTCGGAAGTTACGAGGGAGCAGCTCAAGGATCTGTGTGTTTGTTTTTCAAAATATATTGGACAAAAACAAACCTTCCTTCCTTCATCCTTATAACATGTGCTTGTTAACGACTACCAGCTGGAAACGATCCTGCTTCTACTCTTGTACGAATCTAGTTTTAGTCTGGTATGGGTGGATTCATAAGGTTCTGGTCGAATACTTGACTAGTCTTAGTCTGGTCCTAGCCGGCCGGGCTCTATTTCTCTGATAGTTTTGGACTAGTCTACTTCCATGTTGTGAGTCTGGGGGTTGCCTGGTCGTAGTCTAATTGTTTTCTGATCCGGGTTGTCGCCGAGTATATGGAATTAGTCTGGATGTGGTCTAGTTCTAGTCTGGTATTACTAGAACAGTGGTTCTTCAACTGGGTTTGATCGAACACTAGGGGTTCGTTTAGTCGGTCTCAGAGGTGCACCCCTCAGTCTCGTCTGCAGACTTTGAAGCAATGGTCTCGGGCAGTAGAAGAGGTTAAAAAACTAGTAGGGGACTGTGTGAGTGAGGGTATTATTGCCAAGAAAGCACGACAACTTCACTCGGATATCATCAAGAGGCAACTACATCAACGACCATCACAAAGGTCAATAAAACGATTTTATTGTACAATACAGTTTATTTCTTTTATTACAATACAATAGCACAGTTATTATAAATAAAATAAGGTCTATTTTGTGTAGTTTTAAGGCTTATTTAGTTGAAAATTATGTTTTACGGGGACCTGGGAACGGATTATTCTCATTTTAATGGTTTCTTATGGGAAATAAATGTTTGGCAGATGAACTTTTCACCTTACAGACACTTTCTGGGAACCAATTAAGTTCGTAAGCTGAGGTATCACTGTACTATGTACATGAGGTTGGATGTTGGAATCCAAAATTTATTCTACATAAAATAAGGTATGTTTTGTGTAGTTTTAATGGTTATTTAGTCAAAAATTATGTTTTACAGGCACCTGGGAACGGATTATTCCTATTTTAATGGTTTCTTATGGGAAATAAATGTTTGGCAGATTAATTTTTCACCTTACACACTTTCTGGGAACCAATCAAGTTCGTAAACTGAGGTATCACTGTACTATGTACATGAGTTTGGATGTTGGAATCAAAAATGTATTCTACATAAAATAAGATATGTTTTGTGTAGTTTTAATGCTTATTTAGTCGAAAATTATGTTTTACAGGCACCTGGGAACGGATTATTCTTATTTTAATGGTTTCTTATGGAAAATAAATGTTTGGCACACGAACTTACACACACTTTCTGGGAACCAAATAAGTTCGTAAACCGAAGTATCACTGTACCAAACCGAAGTATCACTGTACTGTACTTTGTACTGTACACATGGAAAAAAAAAACAGAGTAAAACTGATCGCAACTTGATTTGAGGCAAATCAGAGACCGGAATTCAAACGACTCCTCATATTTTAACACCAAATAAGGAGCCGGGTGGCATATCAAAACCCCCGTGAGCGAGCGTCTCCATCTGTTGCTGCCAAAACAGTCTCATTTCACTCGCTTGAGCCAAACAGACTCTTCACGCGGACACACGCGTGTTCCTTACGCACACAGCGGCATGATTGACAGTTCCATCCATTTCCTGAAGCCATTAGAGGCGGCTCCGGATTATGCAGTTCCTCCCGTGGCTATCATCCACCTCTATCAATAATAAATATCTCTCCATATAACTGGAGCTCGCCTCGGCGGACGGCGGGCGGCAGCGGCCCGCCGCGTTCTTACTTCGGATGAGCCTCTGGGTGTGCTCGCTTTGAATGCGTCTATTTATTTTCATCTTTTTATAATAATAATAATAATACAGTGAGCAGCGGCAGCCACACGCGCCAGCATTCACGAAACCCGGAAGTAACTCAAATAGATAGCAAGCTTGCTAGCTAGGCAATCGTTAGCCAACAGACACCTAGCTAGATAACCAGCTAGCTAGATAGTGAATAGATAGATAGCTGGATAGCTAGCTAGCCGGCCAGATAGCCACCTAGCCACCTAGCCAGAGCTAATAGATAGCAAATAGCTAGCAAATGATCATAATAATACTAATAATAATACTTATAATATATTTCATTTATAGGCACCTTTCAAATCTCCCAAGGTCACTTCATAGTCACAGGACAAGCCTCTTGAATTGCGCAGAAACCGTCGAGGCAAAAGCGTCACTTCTGCCTCATCGCACTTGTCAAATCCGCTGACTAAATGACCCTGACACAAAGACGGTGCCCGAGATCACCGATGGCTCAACACCCAAGATGGCCCCCGTCATGTCCGGGAAGTCTCCGGTTGGAGGATGGTGCTTGGGAGGTTTTAAGAAGTTGACATTTTACCCTTTGTTCTCTTGGAATTATCAAAAGCAATCTTCGGTCCCCACAAAGTCTGAATTGACACTGCAGTGTTTAAACACAATCCTCCATTTTAGTCCGATCTTGTTCACTTATTCGTCCATTTCAAGTGGGATAGTTGCGTTTGCATTTGTGTTCCCCATGAAATGACCAACCAGCAAAATTTCAAATTATTACAGTTCTGCTGGCCCAAGACTGCCTAGAGCATCAAATTTGTCGATCAAATTGTTGCTCTAACCAATCAATTTCGAGTTGGCAACCCAAAGTAGAGTTTATTTCTTCATTACAATCCAATAGCAAATTTATTCTACATAACATAAGGTATATTCTGTGCAGTTTTAAGGCTTATTGGGTCGGAAATTATGTTTTACGGGGACCTGGGAACGGATTATCCTCATTTTAATGGTTTCTTATGGGAAATAAATGTTTGGCAGATGAACTTTTTGCTTTACACAAACTTTCTGGGAGCCAATTAAGTTCATAAGCCAAGGTATCACTGTACTGTACTTTTCTACACGAGGAAAGACTCGAGTAAAACTGATTGCAACTTGTTTTGAGGCAAATCAGAGACCGGAATTCAAATGACTCCTCATATTTTGACACAAAATAAGGAGCCGGGTGGCATATCAAAACCCCCGTGAGCGAGCGGGGTGCTGGTCAACATCAGAGTTTTCGCAAATTATGATTGGCTAGTGATAGAGATGAGACAGAATAGAAGTTATCATATTTAAATATATCATGCTATTATATGCTTAGTGAACATGTGTGACTCGAGTACACAATTGAAGCACAGAGAAACCTGGGGTCGATCTGAGGTCAACAGACACAGCCTGTTAACCTGTCATCTTCATCTATTCCAGGAGATCTGGCCTTGAACAGAATTTAGGACTTGAGAAACTCCTTCAAAGGAATAATTTAGGACTTGAAACATAATAATAATAATAATAATAATAATAATAATAATACATTTCTAAGCACCTTTCAAAACTCTCAAGGACACTTTACGGTCACAGGATAGGTAGTGAGATCAATAGATAGTCAACAGATAGCAAATAGCGATCTAGATAAATAGATAGCTAGATAAATAGATAGCTAAGTAACTCAAATAGATAGAAAGCTAGCTAGCTAATAGACAGCTAATAGCTCGATAGATAGCAAATAGATAATAATAATAATAATAATAATAATAATAATAATAATAATAATAATACAGGGAAAGACAACCAATTAAAATGTATATACTCTATTATTTATAGCGGTTGGTGCCTGGGACGTCCAGGGTCGTGGTGTCTGTCTTGAATGGCTGAGTCTCCTGCCCGCAGTAAAAGACAAATTTCCTGTGTTCGAGCCTTTGTCCACAGTGTCCGATCGAATATCTCTGACAGCCAGTCACTAGCCAAAAACTGCACTGATCACAAGCTGCTAGTGACAAGGGCATACCAACCAAAGCTAGCACACTTTATCGACAGCTAGCTGCATAAGCAAACATATTGTTGTGTTGATTTAATAGTCAACCCAAAACGACTGAGGCAGCAGAAGAAATGGATTTGGTTGCAGATTTACTGCTGAAGCCATTTTCAAGACGGACTTTGAGAAACAAATGGACGTCATTAAGAATGGTCTGTCAGTTATTTCCTGGCTAACGGTACCTTTTAGTGGACTTGTCGTAAATCACACCAATTTTTTTTCAGTCTAGATTCATTCAGACATAGCACTACTGAAGGCCTAGCGATGGAATCCACGGCCTGCCACCGATATAGAGTCCATTTAGAGTCAATAGAGTTGATCATTGGAACTGGGGGAGATTTGCTCATGTGTGACATTCGCTCTTATCAATGTGGAATTCTGTGTTCAAGCTTGTTTATGTATCTAGCTAGCTAGCTCCCTAGATAACTAGCTGGCCAGCGACCGAGCCAGGTACCTAGCTATCTATCTATCTATTTAGCTATCTGGTTGGCTCACTAGTCATCTACCTAGATATATATTAGCTATATAGGTATCTAGATAGTTATCTATTTGTTATCTATTAGCTCTCTATTAACTAGCTAGCTAGCTTTGTATCTATTTAAGTTACTTCCGGGTTCAGTGAACGCTGGTGCACTATATTTAAAGGCTGTATCGCGAGTTCCGTCGCCGACTCTCCTTCTGATTCAACATGTCTACACCTAGCGCAACGGCATTAACGATAGCATAACCAAAGAGACTCATGATTAATTTAGTATTGAGGATGCTAGTGTCGTGGTTTCACCTTCGCAAACAGGGAGGATGTCATCAACTTTGCAATTGAAATTGAAATGGCTTTGTGTTTGCCATCTATCTAGCTGGCTATCTATTAGTTATTTCTTGGCTAGCTAATCTCACTATCTAGCTGGTTATCAAGCTGGCTACCTTACTACATATCAATATGCTATCTATCTAGCTAACTATCGATTAGTTATCTATTAGCCAGCTAGCTAACTTTTTATCTAATTGAGTTATTCCAGGTTGAGTGAACGCTGGTGCATATGGCTACCACTGCTCACCCACAGAAAGTCATTGTCGTTGCCGTTCTCATTCTCATTTCCCGGACCCAAAAACTTCTCGGCTATGCAGAAGTGCTTGCGCTAGTATCCGCCCCAATTAATTTCCAAGGGAGACACGAAGCGCTCTCTGAACAGTCACCAGAAATGACATCTCTTCTTTGTCAGCTTCATTAAAAGTTGCTCTCATCTCGCCATCGCTAAGATCCATTTCAAGAAAAGCTGTCAAGTCGGCTTCGGCTTGTTTGTCGTCAAGAAGACTTTTTTTTTTCTGCATCGTGTGGGGAAGTGCCAAAGTTGTTTGTTGCTGAAATTCTTTCTGGATATGCCACACATGCTGATGCAGCGATAGCAGCGAAAGCAGCGATAGCAGCGCGCCCAAGTATTTCATTCCCACCCTCCCTCGTTTTATGTCAGGGTAAAGCCTGGGAAGCTGGAGCGGGAAGGTTCCCAAGAGTGTCCTTCAGCTGAATAAAAATCTCTTTTCAGCAGTTCTGAGCCACTGGCTGCGTAGGAGGATAGCGAGCGGGCTCACATGCGCAATGAGTCTCGGGTGAAATTGCGCTTCGTTTAGTTGCTCTTCGGTCCGCTTGATAGCTCCTATTTCCCCTTTTGCTGTTTTGCATCTTTTGCTCGTATCGGGTTGGGTGATTCGGGTTCACGTGAGTTTGGATGTTGGTTCCGATGGCCCGCAAATGTTGCTCGACACCATTGGATTGGAAATTTTGGTGAAAATGAACCAACGATATTTTGTTAGCATACCACGGGGGACATAACGAATGTAGACATTATAAGGGTATTTTGTGAGAACCATTTCCAATAAGATACATAATACCGGGGGCCTTGACTTATTATCTATTGAGCTAGCTAATTATCAATCCAGCTAACTAGCAAACGAGTGAGCTAGCTCTCTTTCTATTCAGCGAGCTGGCTAATCCCTTCCATCAAAGGTGTCAAAGTCACTTGATTTTCATCTATCGAGCTTGCTAGTTAGCAATGTAGCTAACTAGCGAACAGCTAGTTAGCAATTGAGCTAACTAGCGAACGAGCGAGCTATATTTCTATTCAGCGAGCTGGCTTCACCTCATATCACACGTGCCAAAGTCAAGGCCCCCCGGCCTTGACTTATCATCTATCGAGCTAGCTAGTTAGCGAGCGAGCAAGCTCTCTTTCTATTCAGCGAGCTGGCTAATCCCTGACATCACTGGTGACAAAGTCAAGGCCCGAGGGACAGATCTGACCTGCCACATCATTTTATTCGGCACGCAAATCAAATTTGTGAAATTCCATGCTCATCTATCGAGCTAGCTAGTTAGCGATTGAGCTCGCGATTGAGCTCGCTATTGAGCGAGAGTGCTAGCTCTCTTTCTATTCAGAGAGCTGGCTAATCTATTACATCACAGGTGTCAAAATCTTGCCCTTCACATCATTACATTTGTGAGCTAGCTCTCGAGCAAATCAATCTTCTAAAATTCCATGCTCATCTATTAAGCTAGCTAGCTAATGTGATAGCTAGCAATTGAGCTAGCTAGCTAACAATCGAGCCAGATAGCGCTCAAACTAGCATGCTTGATTGCTAGCTCTCTTTCTATTCAGATAGCTGGTTAATCTCTTACATCACTGGTGTCAAAGTCAAGGCCTGAGGGCTAAATCTGGCCCGCCACATCATTTTACTCGGACCGCAAAAGCTAATCAAACTTTTTCATGACGCTAGGTCAAATTTAAAATTGTCCCACGTAAACCGCATTATTTTTTATTTCAGATTTGAAAACTAGCCATTCATCAATTTGTTATGCCTTCTGTATTTAATATGTGGATGGGATGAAACATTGTAATGGCTTCCCCCAATTAACGGCCCTCGAGAAGAAACCGTAGCTGCAATGTGGCCCATCCGCAGCAAAAAAAATTACTTTGACACCCTTGCGATAAAACGAAAATATTGTTTGTAAAAACATATAAAAGTCCTCCAGTGCGGCGACATGAACTCCATGTTTCTCTTCATAATTTACGATCCAAAAATTCTCGCGGTTTGACGACAAACGCTCGTCCAAGTGTGCTTAACGGACAACCGACGTCTCCGGACAAGTTGTGTCCATAATTTGTAAAATGGCTTCAAATGACTTCTACTGGGCGTATTTTAATAAGATTCCACCGCATATAGTAGCTATATTTTACGTTTTAAGACTTGCGCTGAACATTCAGGAAGTCTTGTTATTGAGTTGGTGACGAGTCCTCACGTGATGTCACAAAAGGATCGCCTCCTGACCGTAAAAAAGACGCATTGTAGCATCTCTCCATCACGTCAATGTATTTTGCTGTACTGTTTTTTTTTGAAACCCTTGTGTTACATCCAAAAGCCGCCGGCAGAGTGAGTCCAAGCTCCATGCAAGGAATGTATCAGCCTGTGGAAACGGGCTGATTCATTCCTCACAGGAGCTGGTCGCCATTTTTCTGCCTCTTTTGTGGGAGGTTACATTGCAGTCCAGATGCCTCAAAATGACACGGAAGGACTTCTTTAATCGATGGCAAACATGTATGCTTTCCTCTTCAGAACTATTTGAATCATATTCATAACTGGATGTGTAACAAGAAAGCATATTCTCCGAATTTGAAACCATTGTTTTTATTCTCCAGCAATGCAAGACGTCTTGGCGTGATGTCACGAACTGGGGGCGGGACTTTCTGAAAATGACCAATTCGCAGCTCAATTTTTTGCCGATTTTGGACACTTTGTCATTTTTATTGGTGTTTTGCATTTGACTAAAATATCATACTGCGTGTTTTGGGTATTTTAGATGCTATAAAACGTTTTTCTGATGCCAGTTAAAAAACAAAAAAAGTGACGTCGGTTGCCCTTTAAATGTAGCGTTCACTGTCGCCGTCTTCTCGGCGAGCCCGAGGATGCTTCGCGCCACCGTTGCCACGATTTATAATTACGCGCATAGACGAATGAGCTCAGAGTGCCGAGCAGTTTCTTGTTTTGAGGCGCAAACCCGCAGATTAGTCAAGCATCCGATTCATATGAACGGGCTAGGGGTGGTGAGGCCGTTTGTTTATTAGAAGGAGCCCAAGCTTTTTTTTTTTTGTAATTTGATTGATATTTGTGCGTACGCGGCTCTTGCAATGTTTTGCTTGGCGACATTTCTCGTCCGCGTGGGTTGGCAAAGTGCTTCAGTGATCAAAATCGTTTGAATTTGGTTCGCTAGTTGGCGGGCGAACCCAAATTCAGTCTGGGGTGTATCCTGACTCTTGCATAAAAGTTATCTGGGAACGGACTTCAAGCTAACTGCCAGACTCAGAAGGAGACAACAAGGAAAGAACTGACTAAAAAAACAATTTGTAATTGATTTTGTCCTTGTAAAACACAGGTGTCAAAGTCAAGGCCCGCGGGCTAAATCCGGCCCGACACATCATTTTTTTCGGCCCGCGAAAGCAAATCAAACTTGTTAAATGCCATGAAGATTGCTAAAATCTGAGCCAAAATGTCATATTTTTGGATGTCAACCACAATAAAAGTCATTATTCTTGACTTCAGATTTGAAAACGAGTTATTCATTAATTTGCTGTGTGCTCTATATGTAATATTTGAAGGGATGTAAACATTCTAGTGGGTTCCCCAAATTCAAAACGGCCCTCGAGAGGAAACCATAACTACAATGTGGCCCGCGGCAAAAAATGACATTGACACCCCTGTTGTAAAAGATATTGAATGCCAAAATTCTCTATTGAACCATTTGTTGATTGAAATGGACCCAACCTGAAATAAATAAGTACCGGTATCACTTACTAGCGCCCACTGGAAAAATCCAATATATATGTATGTCTGTGTAAGCTCTCAGTCGTACAGGAGTGGTCCATCGAGGAGAAGGTTACTTCAGCTGTCATCTGTACTTTTTTGAAGCAACGTTCAAAAAAGTACAGATGACGGCGGAGTAACATATATATGTATACAGTGATAACTCGGTTTACGAACCCCTTGGCTTACGAACTTTTCGGTTTACGAACGTTACATTTATGAACATTTTACCTTGGCATACAAACTATTTTTCGGGATACACACGGAGCGCCACAATGCGTGATGTGTTGTTGGCGAATGAGCCCGTTCTCCGAACAAGATTTTTTTTCCTGTATTCCCCGCCACTAGGCTTTGGTTAAAGTCACGTGATTGGTCAAGAACGTAGCAGTAATGGGTGGGGGGGGTTACAGATAGAGAGAGAGTGAGGCCGTTATCCAAAAAAGAAAATGGCACCTGACTTTTTTTGTCCTTTTATTTATTTATTTATTATGTATTTATTTATTCATTTATTTATTTTGTGTATTATTTACGCATACACATGTGTATTTATTTATTTATTTTTTTTAATGTATTATATTTATTTTTTTATTTGGTATTTTATTTATGTATTTGATGTTTTATTTATTTTGTGTATTTTTTATTATTCCCCGGCTTATTTATTTATTTGTGTACATCTTTATGTATTTTATTTATGAAGCCATTTATTTATTTGGTATTTTATTTATATATTATGTTTTTATTTATGTATTTATTTAGTGTTTTATTTATTTATTTATTTAGTGTTATATATATATATATATATATATATATATATATATATATATTTGTTTTGTTTATTTATTTATTTATTTATTTATTTACTGTTTTATTCAGTTATTCACCCGTTTATCTATTTATGTCTCTATTTGCTGGCTAGCTATCAGCTATCTATTAGCTATTTCTATCTACATTTACATTCACTTCCGGGTTGAGTGAACGCTGGGGCATGTGGCTGCCGCTGCTCACCCATAGAAAAACTGATCCTGTGACAGTAAAATGACATTGAGAGTTTTGAAAGGTGCTTAGAAATGAAATGGATTATGATTATTGTTATTATAAATATTAGCTGTGCAAACTTGGGAAGGGGGACGGTAGAACCACAGCAACCCCTGCAGGGTACAAGACGGAGAAATCAGACGTCACCGTTTGTGCAAAAGCAAGATGACGGACAAACATGGTCGCAGAGGGGATGCCGGCGGCTGCCATCTTCTCCGGAAAATGGCCACGGGCTTGTCAAAAACTGAACGGAGATGAGCGCGTGCGCCTCGGGCGACTTATAAGCCGGCCGGCAGGCCCATAAGGTTGCGCCATATGGCCCTGGCCAAGAAGCCCCCGTCGTTTCTGTCTGGGGTGAATTATGGAAGATCAAATTCTCCTGCCCTCACTTGATTTCACCCCACTCTCCCCACTCCCACCTGACTAATTCTCAACACAAAGATGCACAACATCACCCAAGAAGGGTAATGCAAAAGTAAAATCACTTCAAATGACTTCTACTGAGCGTATTTTACAAAGATTCCACCGCTATATTCCATAGCTATATTTTACCTTTTAAGACTCGCGCTGAATATTCAGGAAGTCTGACGTGACGTCACGTCTGGACACCCCTGACAGAGAAAGCGACACACAATGCATTTTGGGTACTTTGTTTGATCTGAAAACTTTGTGTTGATGGCGAAATTAGAAGGAAAACATAACTAAAACATAACATAAATAACGCGATGGTGAATCGTTGCGTGTTGCACCAAAACTACTATTTGATACTAGTTGATACAAATTCCCAGCAGACAAATCAGCCCATTTGCAACGGAGCTTGGGCGCCATCTTGTGCATTTTCTGGGACGCTACATTGGAGTCCTGACAGCTCAAATTGATATTGCAGGACTTCTTTAATCGATTGTAAACATTTATGCTTTACTCTTCAGAACTATTTGAATCATATTCATAACTGGATGAGTAACAAAGCATCTTCTCCAAATCTGAAGCCATTGTTTTGATTCTAGAGCAAGGCAAGACGTCCTGGTGTGACGTCACGAACAAGGGGGCGGAACTTTCTGAAACTTGCCATTTGACGAGGTCATTTTGAAGTAGTTTTGGGACACTTTTACTCGTTTTTATTGGTGTTTTGCATTTGACTAAAAATATCAGCCTGCTTGTTTTTGGGTATTTTAGATGCTATAAAACATTTTTCTGGTGTCAGTTAGGAAACAAAAAAATGGTGTCGGTTATCCTTTAAGGCAGTTGTATTCACATGGCACCTTTCATGTGTAATATTAACTGATAGACTGCCAGACAATGTGGAAAAATGTGTCCAGTTCAGTGCCAGGGTTTTTGTCATTGTCACTCGAATTGCAGGACCCATTGACTTTTAGGACTACATATACATTAAAGACAGCATTAGAAACCTTCGTTCATCTGGGGAAAAAAATAGTTAATTCCTAAGTTACATGGGTCTGGAGTTATCTGAGCATGAAATGAGGGCGGATGTCCCAAATACAACGCAATATTTTTTATATATAGTGCTTTAACAACAGCTGAAGCTGGAACAAAGCGCTAACATGAAAAACAGGGAAATACTGCCCCCTTATGGAAGGAAAACATTGCCAGAGGTCTGGCCAGCGCTTTATCGGCACCCAAGCATAAAAAAAAACACACAAAAATCAGAACAAATTCGGGAATGGCGCTCTACATAATATTTTCAATTCCCGAATAAATGAGTTAATTGAGGTAACTCATTCCCTACCATTCTCTAATTTATTTGGGAATTGAAAATATAACGTATATATATTTATTATATATACACGTAATATAACAAACCTCTGGCAATGTTTTTTCCCTTTCCATGTTTTAAATGTTAGCGCCTTGTTACAGTTTCAGCTGTCGTTAAAGCACTATATAAACCAACATGTATTGTATTTTGGACATTCAGCCTCATTTCAAACTAATATAACTCCAGACCCATATCATTCAGGAATCAACCCCTTTTTTCTGATGAAACAAGAGAATCGAAGGCTTCTAATGCTGAATTGAATGTTGATGTAGTCCCAAAGTCTACGATATAGCTCGCTATCTATTGGCTAGCTATTAGCTATCTACATGTAGCTACCTAGCTGGCTATCTATTCACTAGCTAGCTTTCTATCTATTTGAGTTTTTCTGGGTTGAGTGAAAGCACGTGAGGCTGCCGCTGCTCACCCACATTAAAAAAAAACTGATCCTGTGACTATAAAGTGACCTTGAGAGTTTTGAAAGGCGCTTATAAATTAAATGTCTTATCCATCCATTTTCCATACCGCTTATTCCTCATTAGGGTCGCGGGGGTTGCTGGAGCCTTATCCCAGCTGTCTTCGGGAACGAGGCGGGGGACACCCTGAATTGATTGCCAGCCAATCGCAGGGCAGAAATGTATCATTATTATTATTATTATTAGTAGTAGTAGTAGTAGTAGTAGTATTATAAAATGCAATACTATTTTTTTTTTTTGCCAGTGACAAAAACCCTGGCACTGGAGTGGACAAATTTTTGCACATCGTCTTCCAGTGAATGAGTTAAAAACCGAAACCGCTCATACGGTTCAACATATGAATCAAGAATGAAATAATTGGCATTTTCCAATGGTCTGAATGCTACGCTAATGTTACCCGCCACACAAAATGACCACGCTAGCACGCACGCGAGCGGGTTCACAAAGGGAAAAGGCAAACACGAAGCATCGATTCAGACCCCCACACTCCCCCTTTCTCCCCCTGGGGAATCGTCACGATCAATCGCAAACAATCTTTTCAAGCAGCGCGGTGGCAGCAAAAGATGAGATGAACAAAACGCTCGCGAAGCAGTGGGAGGAGTGGAAGGAGGGAAAGTCGAAACGCCGCCATCGGTTTTCTGATCAAAGCTACTGGATGCAGGAAGGCGGCGGGCGGTGGCGGGTGAGGTATGCGCGAAAATAACGGCGGGCAAAAATTGGGCTGAAGGGGAGCAAAGTCGGAGGCGAGGGAGATGCAAGAATGATGGATAAACAAAGTCAAAAAGTGTATCAAATGGGGGCTGCTGGGAGGCCACAAAGAATGAGAAAGACACAAAATGGCTGAGGGAACGATTAAAAAATAGACAATTAAACTGGGTTTCCGACCATAATCTGTTCCAGAAACATGTTCATCGACCGATTTGGCGGAAAACTGAAACATTTCCTGTTATAATATCAATGTAAATTGAAATTTTTGGTAAAAAAAAAAACGAATTGGACGAGAACTGAGACGTTTGAAAACCCAGGTTGGACTGGATTTTGTTGAATTCATCTGACACACCTTAAATACTGGTCCCTGAAAATACCATCAGACATTCAACCGGTCCGTAGGGGGGCTAGGGGGGGTTCAAAAAAAAAGCTTTTTTTAAAATATCACATTCATAGAAGGTGCGCCTTTTAGTCCAATGCAACCTATACAGTAAAAACGGGGTTTTTGACCATAATCCGTTCTAGAAATCTGTTTGAAAACCGATTTGGTGGAAACATTTCCTGTTATAATCAACAAACCGAATTGGACGAGAACTGAGACGTGCGCCTTGTAGTCCAATGTACCTTATAAAGTCTAACCTGGGTTTTCGACCATAATCCGTTCCAGAAACCTGTTCAAAAACAGATTTGATCAAAAACCGAAACAGTTTCCAATCATAATCAATGTCATCAATGTCTGATCCTTTTTTTTTAAATCGGGATTGAACAATTCAAAGAAGAAAAAAAATGCTGTTTTAAAATATGACATTCATAGAAGGTGCACCTTGTAGTCCAATGCACCTTATACGGTCCAATCTGGGTTTTCGAACAAAATCCATTCCAGAAACTCGTTCAAAAACCAATTTGGTGGAAAACTGAAACACTTCCTGTTATAAGCAATGTAACTTGAAATTGTTGGTCAAAAACCAAATTGGACCAGAACCGAGACGCGTGCCTTGTAGTCCAATGCACCATATACAGTCCAACCTGGGTTTTCGACCATAATCCGTTCCAGAAACTCGTTCAAAAACCAATTTGGTGGAAAACTGAATGACTTCCACCTAATCAATGTCTGATCCTTTTTTTTTTTTTAATCGGGATTCAACAATTCTAAGACATCGACTCACAACGGAAGGTTACATGAGGATAATGCATCGGTGACAATGAGACGCGACACTAGGAAGTGACATATAAGGAAGAGAAGGGGAGTCCAGTGGTGCAATTTAGATGCGCTCAGTTTGGTCAAGAACCCATTTCCGCTTGTAAACCATAAAAACTGGTCTAAAACTGAATGGGTCAAGAACCGAGATTTGAAAACAGAGGATTGACTGTACATGGATAGAATAATATATAAAAAATGTGTACAAACACAAACTTGATCTTTTTTGGGGGTACTTGAACAAATTAAGTGTGTTTCCATTCAATTCAATAGGCAACAGTGATTTGAGAGCGGAGCAAACGAAAGTCGTATTTTAAGGCACTGTATTGTAGGGATCCTGAACACAAACACAAAGTCACTATGCTCCCTCTGAATATTGCATTTGGAAACTGAGGCATAAAAAAAAAAACATTTTTGGTCGAAAACCAAATGGGACGAGAACCGAGACGTTCGAAAACCCAGATTTGACTGTCCAGTAATACCTCGGTTTACGAACCCCTTGGCTTACGAACTTTTGGGTTTACGAACGTTACATTTATTAACATTTTACCTAGGCATACAAACAACTTTTTTTCAGGATACACATGGAGCTGCCTCAATAAGTGATGTGTCGTTCGGGAACGAGCCCGTTCTTCTAACAACAAAATGGCAGCCGGCTTGTTTTAGTCCTCTATTGCCCGCCCCAGGCTTCGGTTGAAGCCACATGATTGGTCAAGAATGCAGCAGTGAGAGGGAGTGGGGTTTACAGATAGAGAGAGAGTGAAACCGTTCTCCAAAAAGAAAATGGCTGCCGACTTTTTTTGTCCTCTATTCCCCGACCCCAGTCTTCGGTTAAAGCCACGTGATTGGTCAAGAACGCAGTGAGGTGAGGGGGTTTAAACATTAAAGAGACAGGCAGACGAAGTGACAGAGTTTCAACTTTGATAGTTCAAAGGCAGAGTGTAGACTGCAAGGTTAAAATATCCCATCAATCAGGCTCCACAAATAACCCGCACAGGCCATTTTTACACTTGATGCAAAAAGCTATCACCCCAGCTAAACAGAACACAGTTGATGAGGAACTAGATAAAATTATCGCAGAGAAAGCACATACAAGGGATCATTCCAAGATGGTGAAAGAAGAAGGCTACGTTCCTCATAAAGTGTTTAATGCTGATAAAACCGGCCACTCCATTCCATCAAGCCATCAACGACCATCACAAAGATAAATAAAATAACTTTATTATACAGTAGTTTATTTCTTAAATTATAATACCATAGCATATTTATTATACAGAAAATAAGGTATATTTTGTGTAGTTTTAAGGCTTAGAAAATTAGAAAGTAGAAAATTATGTTTTATGGGGACCTGGGAATTGATTATTCTCATTATAATGGTTTCCTATGGGAAATTAATTTTTGGGATACACACTTTTCGCCTTACACACTCTGTCAGGGAACCAATTAAGTTCATAAGCCAAGGTATCACGGTATGTAAAAATAATTATCATAAAGCCTTGCAGCGAAACCTAAACCAAAAGCAAGTGGGAAGAAGAGAAGCAAAAGAGGCAAGCGGCGGCTAAGACGGAAACAAAGACGCTAGGAAGAGCTTCCTGCGGTGGCTCGCTTGGCCTTCGCCGGCTCATGTGCTAGCCCATCTGGCTGGTGGCGCTTTCAACCCAGAGTATGCCGCTGATGCCAGGCGTGATGCAACGCCGGGGCAATCTGCCCAACGCGACCCCGCGTGAGACTTTGAAGACGGCTTTGCTTTGCAAAATACAGTCAGTCGAAACTCGTTACAACGTAGCCCAGAGGACATTTCTTATCCGTACGATACTTTGTGGGAACCGTTTCGAATAAAATGGCCGCCGCCGCCGCCGATGTATCATCACGTATGAACAGCTGTCGATGTAAAAAAACACGGAAAACAGTCCGAAACATGTCAATTCCAAATATGCGTATACATTTCCGATCCGTACGATAGTCTGTGGGAACTGTTTCGAATAAAATGGCCGCCAGCGTCGATGTATTGTAACGTATGAACAGCTGTCGTTATAAAAACACGTGTCAATTCCAAATATGCGTATACATTTCCGATCCTATACGATAGTCTGTGGGAACTGTTTCGAATAAAATGGCCGCCAGCGTCGATGTATTGTAACGTATGAACAGCTGTCGTTGTAAAAACACGGAAAACAGACCCAAACATGTCAATTCCAAATATGCGTATACATTTCCGATCCTATACGATAGTCTGTGGGAACTGTTTTGAATAAAATGGCTGCCGCCGACGATGTATCGTAACGTATGAACAGCCATCAATATAAAAGCACGGAAAACAGTCCCAAACATGCGTATATGGAAACAAAAGTCTTTTAGTAGACATAAACTAAACATATGTAACGTTCCTACTTGATCTCTCGTATCGTTATTACGATTTTTGCGATTTCAAGTTGCTCGAAAATGAATGACGTGAAATTGGGACTTTGAAATGTTAACGTCGTCATTTACAGACGTTTCCCTTGTTCTCACGTACGTTTCCCGAGGAAGGCGGGATTTTGCGATTTTGCTAGCCTCACTCATCTTGTGAAACGTTCGATTAAATTTTTTACATTAATACGGACCACGAGTGCTCAGTTTCGGTCCCGATCTGAAATTTTGCATGGTCATCTCCCACGACCGTTTGTTTTTGAATTCAGTCGCCTTAATGGCCCTTGAGTGTTGTTGTACATCTAATGCAAATTTCCGAGCAGCTCTTGCGCTCACCCCCGAGCCCTCCCTCTCTTGGCCTTGCCTCGCCGGCTGCCATTTTTCGCAAATGCCTCTGACCTTGTTATCGCGTTATTCATGAGGTCGCCCGTTATTCCCCGTGCGGGTCTTTGTTGTCGTTGGAGGCCTACCGGGCGACAAGGGCCCCCCACCGTGCCAAAACAGAATCAAAAGTGTCAGTGTAACAGACCGTGTGTGTCAGGAATGCTGGCGTATTTGATTCTTGATGGTCACCAAACTTTCTGATAGGCTTTATCGGAAAATTTACCCATGGTCCGTACGCACCGTTCTCTCAAATGCGGAGCTAGCATATGATCCGATCGGCGTCGAACGGATGCTACAGATGATAACGTCAACCCTCCACCCTCTATTTTACCTCACCCATTTCTATCGGAACCGTTTTGGCTTGACAGAGAATGACGGCGGCGGCGGCGTTAATGGAGGGCATCTTTTTGACCGATGACGACGTACGGCAATCGGATCAGCCATCCTGCTCTTTACTTAACCCGATTTGAGCGGTAGCATTCTTGTAGCCTAAGCCAGTTAGTTTTCTGAACCCTCATTTATAACGGCGAGACAAATCGAGTTCGCTGCCACCATACGGCGCTTGGCTCTCGTGCCGCTGCTCGCGGGTCAAAGCTAATCTTAATCGTCGTTTATATTGTACGAAAAGTCCTGGAGTGGACGGATTTGGAGACTTTTAAAGGACAACCGACACCATTTTTTTTGTTTGCTAACTGACATCAGAAAAACGTTTCATAGCATCAAAAATATTATATATTTTTAGACAAATGCAAAACACCAATAAAAATGACTTAAAGTGTCCGAAAATGACTTCAAGATGCCGAGTTTCAGAAGATCCCGCCCCCTTGTTCGTGACGTCACGCCAGGACGTCTTGCCTTGCTCGAGAATCAAAACAATGGCTTCAGATTCGGAGAAGATATTTTCTTGTTACTCATCCAGTTAAGAATATGATTCAAATGGTTCTGAAGAGGAAAGCATAATTTTTTGCAATCGATTAAAGAAGTCCTTCCGTCTCATTTTGAGCCGTCAGGACTCCATGTAGCGTCCCATAAAATACACAAGATGGCGCCCAAGCTCCGTTGGAAATGGGCTGATTTGTCTGCTGGGAATTTGTGTCAACTAGTATCAAATAGTAGCCTTGGTGAAACACACAACGATTCACCATTGCGTTATTCATAGTTTTTCCTTTTAATTTCGCCATCAACACGGATCGACACAAAGTTTTCAGACCAAACAAAATACCCAAAATGTATTGTGTGTTGCTTTCCCGGTCAGGGGCGTTCCTGACGTGACGTCACATCAGGCATTAAGTCATTTTTATTGGTGTTTTGCATTTGACTATAAATATCAGCCTGCGTGTTTTGGGTATTTTAGATGCTATAAAATGTTTTTCTGATGTCAGTTAGGAAACAAAAAAAATGGTGTCGGTTGTCCTTTAAAGGTTCTAATTTGAACAATGAAACCGTGGTCACTGATGTTAATCCCCCGTAGCGCAGATGTGAAACCTCGTGACATTTTGTTGAAAGGAAACAAGATCGCAAGGAAACTTGGTTCTCAACCGTTTCCCATACAAACTAGGTCAGAAAGTTCTGAAATGTCAGACCGTTTAGCCTTGAGATCAAGAGATTCCAGGTCGGGTCCTTGGAAGTTCAACAGAAGTGAAGAAAAGGACAACCTGGGGTGCCTCTTTTTTTTTGACAACGATACTAGTGCAGCGTGTTCTACCGGAAACAAATTCCTTGTGTGTCCTACATACTTGGCAATAAAGATGATTCTGATTCTGATTCTCTTTCCTACGGGAATATAAGCCATGGTGTTCTGATGGCTTCCCAGGCGGAGAGTTTGACGGACTGCGTAAGTCCTCGGTGCGTTACATTTAAAGGACAACCGACACCTCCCAACAAGTTGCGTCCATAATTTGTAAAATCACTTCAAATGACTTCTACTGAGCACATTTTACAAAGATTCCACCATATTTATTTATTATTCTGCTTAATTATGCATCTATTTTTTTTTGCTTATTTCTCTACTTCTTTTATTTTTAGTTATTCATTTATGTCATTATTTATCCATTCATTTTTTTTTATTTTTTGGGGGGGCGGGGAGTTAGCATACCTCCACTTGCTTCTTTACAAAGTCGGAGGGGTTGACCTTCAAGTTGCGCATGACGCCTTCCATCGTGGCCGAGTCAAAGAGTCTGCGAGGGCAACCACAACAGCGCTGAAGCGGCGTTCCCACTTGACAGGTTTCCATGACACCATCAACGAGAAGTTCGTGACGACCTACCTGTCGATATCTGCCATCTGCTTCTCCAGGACAAAAGGCGTGTAACCATCGAGGGTGCGAGGAGAGAAGCGGGGAAATGCCCAATCAGCACCCAAACTTCACCCGAACTTGATTTGAGGCTCCTCACCTGGTTCTGGAAGGACTCCAAGACTTTGGAGATGTCCTCAGCAGAGGGAGACCTCAAGTTCACCACTTCCTTCTCCAGCTCCGCCATCTATTACAAAGACACAAATAAACAACCAAATACCATAATAAATAAAATAAATCGATGAACAAACAGAAAAACAAACTAAATAAAAAATGCATAAATAAATAAATACATAAATAATAAATATAAAGATAGATTATCAGGCACATAAATAAACTAAATAATAATATATATTATAATAATAATAAATACAGTAAAGTCTCGTTATATCGATATTCAAGGGAGTCCGAAAAAATATCGATATAACCGGGACTATCGATATATCCGACCCTGTTTGCATGTAATTTTCTCCGTGCGTGCATAGAAATAGTATCGATATAACCGGGACTATCGATATATCCGATATCGATATAACGAGACTTTACTGTACATACATATTTAAATACATAAAATAAATGGATTACTAGATGGACAAAAATAAAATAATAAATAAATAAAACTGATGAATAGATAAATAAACATATAAAAAAACTAAATAATAAAGAAATAAATACATAAATGAATAAATAGATAAATAAATGATTATGTAAATACATATTTTTTATTTAAAGGCCAACCGACACCTCCGGACAAGTTGCGTCCATAATTTGTAAAATCACTTGAAATGACTTCTACTGAGTGTATTTTACAAAGATTCCACCGCGTATAGCTCTATTTTACCTTTTAAGACTCGCGCTGAATATTTATGAAGTCTTGTTTTTGAGTTGATGACGATGCCTGACGTGACGTCCCTGACCGAGAAAGCGACACACAATGCATTTTGGGTCCTTTGTTTGGTCTGAAAACTTTGTGTTGATCCGTGTTGATGGCGAAATTGGAAGGAAAACACATAAATAACGCGATGGTGAATTGTTGTGTGTTGCACCAAGACTGTTATTTGATATTCACTGACACAAATTCCCAGCAGACAAATCAGCCCATTTTAAACGGAGCTTGGGCGCCATCTTGTGCATTTTCTGGGCGCTACATCGGAGTCCAGACGGCTCGAATTGTTACGGAAAGACTTCTTTAATCGATTGCAAACATTTATGCTTTCCTTTTCAGAAATATTTGAATCATATTCATAACTGGATGAGTAACGAGAAAGCATCTCCTCCGTATCTGAAGCCATTGTTTTGATTCTGGATCAAGGCAGTTTGTGAAGGAGTATCCTGGCGTGACATCACGAACAAGGGGGCGGGACTTTCTGAATCTGCCCAGTTCCGAGCTTATTTTGTGGCAGTTTTGGGACACTTTAAGTCATTTGTATGGGTGTTTTGCATTTGACTAAAAATATCAGCCTGCGTGTTTTAGGTATTTTAGATGCTATAAAACGTTTTTTTGATGTCAGTTCAGAAACAAAAAAATGGTGTTGGTTGTCCTTTAATCACGCCGTGGACGCTAACTGTGTAGTCGCATTCATTTTCCCACTAAACCGCCGATAAAACAAATTATATTCCGCGGAAACAAACTGGAATATTTTTTGCGCCGATTCTCACATTTTTTATTCGTGCAGCACTGAGGTGTCGGATCAATATCACATCATATTAATACCTCGCCCGTGAGAGATTTTGCAGCCACAAATAAAATAGAACAACAACAACAGAGATGTAGAATAGCGGCATCAATCATATGACAAATTTCAGCGAGGTAGCGGCCCGTGCGAAGAACCGAAAGGAACGTTTTGGCGTACAGTGACTCACTTAACCTGGAACTGCTCCGGTGGACCCGAATGAAATACTGACACAACTGCGAGGCCATTTTTGTCCTGTTCCGTTTGTTACTTGGCGCAACTCTTCGTTGACGGTTGTCGCCCGACACCGGACCTGTGGCTTGTGCCTCATCATATTTCGTAGGAGTTAGGGCCCTTCCTCGTAGGACTTGGTACTGCCCGTCTCAATACAGTGATACCTCGGTTTACGAACCCCTTGGCTTAAATTTATGAAAATTTTACCTTGGCACATGAACTTTTTTCAGAAGCTGTCTCAATGAGTGATATGTCGTTCGTGAACGAGCCCGTTCTTCTAACAACAAAATGGCAGCCAACTGTTTTTGTCCTCTATTCCCCGCCCCCGGTCTTCGGTTAAAGCCACGTGATTGGTCAAAAATGCAGCAGTGAGTGGGGGGTGGGTTTAAAGATAGAGACAGAGAGAAGCCATTCTCCAAAAAGAAAATGGCTGCCTACTTTTTCCTCCTCTATTCCCGCCCCCAGTCTTCGGTTAAAGCCACGATTGGTCAAGAATGCAGCAGTGAGGGGGGGGGGGGGTTTAAAGATTAAAGACAGAGGAAGCCATTCTCCAAAAAGAAAGGCTGCAACTTTTTAGTTCAATTCCCGAGTCTTCGGTTAAAGCCACGATTGGTCAAGAATGCAGCAGTGAGGGGAGGTGGTTTAAACATTAAAGAGACAGGCAGACGACAGTGAGAGAGTTTCAACTTTGATAGTTTAAAGGCAGAGTGTAGACTGCAAGGTTAAAATATTGCATCAATCAGGCTCCACAAACCACCCGCACAAGCCATAAAAATAAAGAGAAAGCCCCTACAAGGGATCATTCCTCAAGATGGTGAAAGAAGAAGGTTACGTTTCTCATCAAGTGTTTAATGCTGAGGAAACAGGCCACTCCATTCCATCAAGCCATAAAATAAAACGACTTTATTCTAAAGTACGTTTTTTTTCTTTACTTATAATACCATAGCACATTTATTATACGTAAAATAAGGTATATTTTGTCTAGTTTTAAGGCTTAGAAAATTATAAAGTAGAAAATTATGTTTTCTGGGGACCTGGGAACGGATTATTCTCATTTTAATGGTTTCTTATGGGAAATATTTTTTGGGGATACACACTTTTCGCCTTACACACTCTATCTGGGAACCAATTAAGTTCGTAAGCCAAGGTATCACTGTACTTCAGTACTATCGTCTCTCGCTCTGTCCTGTTTGTTGCTACCAAAATAAAAAAGTTCCCACCGAAAAAGATCTAGAAAACGTCATCGCAATGAAAAGCAGAAACGCCAAACACGTTTTGTGTCAGTACAGATGCTCCCCTACTTATGAACATTCAAGTTACGAACAACGGTACATACGAATATTTTTGGAGCAACATATGTGGTATTCTTTCCAGTTGTACATGTAGATGTTTTTATTGAGCATGTATTTTATTAAATGTTGCACTGAAGCAACTTACAAACACATTCACCTTACGACCGACTGTTCGGAACATATCTCGTTCGTAAGTTGGGGAGCGTCGGTATCCGGGTTTGTCAAAAGGAATAAGAAGCGATTAGCTACCAACGTTCTGTGATCGAGTGTGACCCTTAAGTCTTTCTTCTGTTGTGTATACATTGTACCGAAAAGTTGACAATCAAAAGAAATTTTTTTTGTTTGTTTTCGTGTTTTGAAAGAAGTACTTCATCTTTGTGGTTCTTGTTAGCAATGTTGAAGAATTTTCAGGTGCACCGAATCTTTCGTGAAGACAATATTTAAAAGATGCATCGCGAGTTCCGTCGCCGACTCTCCTTCCGATTCAACATGTCTACACCTAGCGCACCGGCATTAGCGATAGCATCACCGAAGGGACTCGTGATTGATTTACTATTGAGGATGCTAGCGTCGTGGTTTCACCTTCGCAAACGGGGAGGATGTCATAAACTTGAGCAATTGAAATGTCTTTGGGTTTGCTATCTATTAGCTATGTATGTAGCTCTCTAGCTGGCTATCTATTAGTGCTTTATTAAGCTAATCTCAGTATCTAGCTGGCTATCTAGCTGGGAACCTTGCTACATATCTATTTGCTATCTATATGCTATCTATCTAACTAGATAGCTATTAGTTATCCATTAGCCAGCTAGCTAACTTTTTATTTAATTTAGTTATTCCAGGTTGAGTGAACGCTGGCGCATGTGGCTGCCACTGCTCACCAACAGAAAAAAAACTTATCCTGAAACCGTAAAGTGACCTCGAGAGTTTTGAAAGGCACTTATAAATAAAACTGGACACTTGTAAATATGGGTTGATGCAATACAGCTATGCCTTTCTTGATACTTGCACTATGTACAGGTGATGTGATATGAAACGGTTTTGCACATTTACATTTGCACAGTATACAGTTGAATTTTTTATTTTGTTATGCTTAGAATACAGTAAAGTCTCGTTATATCGATATTCAAGGGAGTCCGAAAAAATATCGATATAACCGGGACTATCGATATATCCGACCCTGTTTGCATGTAATTTTCTCCGTGCGTGCATAGAAATAGTATCGATATAACCGGGACTATCGATATATCCGATATCGATATAACGAGACTTTACTGTATCTTGTTTCTATCCTTTTACCCCCCACCCCCATCCCCTTTCAAATTGCTGCTGTGGACTGCAAATTTGCCCATTGTGGGATACATTTTGAATATTGAATATTTTAAATAATCTGATTCTGATTAACGAAATGTATTATTATTATTATTATTATTATCTATTAGCTGTCTATTAGCTAGCTAGACTTCTATCTGAGTTACTTCCGGGTTGAGTGAAGGCCTAGCTAGCTATTCATTAGCTAGCTTTCTATCTATTTATTTATTATTTATAGATTTATCTTTCTCTTGTTTCTTTTCATAATTGTATGTTATTTATTGTATTCTATTTTGTGATTGTATTTTATTTATTACACTACCTATGCTTGTCTGTGACTGTAAAGTGTCATTGAGAGCTTTGAAAGGCGTTTAAAATAAAATACATTATTATTATTATTATTATTATTATTATTATTATTATTATTATTATTAATAATAATTCACAATAATATGAATATTTCTCCACTGTGAGACTAATAAAGGCAAATCCAATCCAATCCAATCCAATCCAATCCAATCCAATAAGATTAGCCGATTACACCAGGAAGTGACGTATAAAGAAGCGGAGGGGAGTCCAGTGGTGCATTCAGGTGCGCTCAGTTTAGTCCAGAACCCATTTTCCATTGCAAACCCAGCCCTGAAAAACCTGACATTTTTGGTTGAAAACCGAATTGGTCGAGAACCGAGAACCGAGAACCGTTCAAAAACCAAAGTCTGACTCTACTTCTAACGTTTTAACATTACGCAGAGTCCCAGATTGGAGATCTTTTTTAACATGGCCGCTTCTCCTGTTTTTTTTTTTCTCTCCAGTGCAACAACGACTATTCTCCAGTTTGCGGCTCAAACAATCAAAACTACCAGAATGAGTGTTATCTGCGAAGAGACGCCTGCAAGCAGCAATCTGAAGTCCTCGTTCTGTCCGAGGGCGCCTGTCCCGTGGGTGAGTAATGTCCTATGTAGTATTTGTATGTCATTGGAAGAATGAAACGGTGTTAGCTTAGCTACTGGGCTCCTGTCGGCAATTCCAATGATAGCCAGGCGATGGTGGCTAACTTGGTCATAGTCGCAGCTTGGAATTGAAGCGGATTGACGTGGGACAGGAGATCAGAAAGCCTTTCATAGTCCCATGTGAGACAATCTCTTGACGTCATTGGATGCTATGGCTTCGTGTTTGTTTTCAACATTTAGCTGGTCGCACATTTTCAGCATGACGCCCTTGATCCACTAGTGCAAAGGACGCATTGATCGTATCCTCTTTCATTTAGAACTGCTTCGGGCAACGAAGAGGACCTAGAAAAGTGCTTACGATTGAATGACTGTCTGTGTCGTTTGTCCTATTATTTGTTATTTTGTTTTTGTTGTTGTTGTTTTGACTTCAAAATGGCTGCCGCAAGAGTGGGTGCCTTTACAGCAGCTCCTAGATTTTGTTTTTCTACTTCTTCGTTTCCCTTTCTTCACTTTGCTGTTGTGAAACGTCAATTTCTCCAGTTTGAGACAAATAAAAACTAATCTAATCTAATCATTTGATATTTAGTTTTTTGTTGTTGTTTTGACTTCAAGATGGCCGCCGCGAGAGTGGCTGCCTTTACAGCAGCTCCTACATTTTGTTTTTCTACTTCTTCCTTTCACCTCCCTTTCATCACTTTGCTGCTGTGAAACGTCAATTTCTCCAGTGCGAGACAAATAAAAACGAATCTAATCTAATGTTTTGATATTTTGTTTTTTGTTGTTTTGACTTCAAAATGGCCGCCGCGAGAGTAGCAGCCTTTAAAGCAGCTCCTAGATTTTGTTTTTCTACTTGTTTCTTTCCTTTCATCTTCCTTTCATCACTTTGCTGCTGTGAAACATCAATTTCTCCAGTGCGAGACTAATAAAGACTAATCTAATCTAATTATTTGATATTTTGTTTTTTGTTGTTGTTTTGACTTCAAAATGGTCGTCGCGAGAGTGGCTGCCTTTATAGCAGCTCCTGTATTTTGTTTTTCTACTTCTTCCTTTCCTTTCTCTTCCTTCCATCACTTTGCTGCTGTGAAACATCAATTTCTCCACTGCGAGACTAATAAAAACGAATCTAATCAAATCTAATGATTTGATATTTTGGGATTGTTTTGTTGTTGTTTTGACTTCAAAATGGCTGCCGTGAAAGTGGCTGCCTTTACAGCAGCTCCTGTATTTATTTCGTTTTTTCTACTTGTTCCTTTCCTCAATTTGCTGCTGTGAATGAGGAATTTCTCCAACATGAGACGAATAAAGCTTAATCTCGTCATCATCTATGCAAAATAAATAAATACAAATCACACGCTTATGGCTCAACATCCAGGTTGTATATTCAGGTATGCGACTGGGGATATCGCTTTCATGATATTTCCCGGTACAGCCTGTAAACAAGTATTGGCACTGTCGAGCTGACAAACATCCATTTCATTTGATACGGTTGCCGCTAATGGGAATTTTGATGAAGCTAACCAGGAGGGGAGGCTGGAGTGGAGTGGGGGGACAGAATTGAGGCAGATGAGAAGAAAGGCAGCAAACGCAGAGCTTCTTTGCGGCGCAGGTGCGAGAGAGAGAAAAAAAATGTGGATAAGCCACGCGGTTAGCCGCCGTAATGCTCTGCCGCTGGAAGTGAGTTGAACATGCTCAGCATTTCGTTAAGATGGCCAGAGCGATGCGATGCGGTGGGTGGGAAGACGTAGCGTTTGACTACGGGTGACGTAAAGAGCTAGTGACGGGATTTCCACAGGTTTTGTAATTGGTAGCATACAAGATACAAGCGTGCGATGTGCTTGTCGATGTCTTAAAGTGATCACGTAGTCAGCGCAGAGCACCCATGCGTAAGTGTTGTGGCTTGGAATTGAAGCGGATTATTGAAGCAAATTAAATTCCAGTCTCATCAATTGAGTTAGCTAGCCAGCCAACTAGCCAGCTAGCGAGCTAACTAGGAACGCCAGCGAGCAAGGAACGTCAGCTAGCCAGCTTTCTTTCTATTCAGCTATCTGGCTAAACCCTTACATCACAGGTGTCTAGGTCAAGGCAAAATCAGGCCCGCCACGTCATTTTATTTGACCCGCGAAAGCAAATCAACTTGCGAAATGCCATGCTCATCGATCGAGCTAGCTAGCTAACTAACGTGATAGCTAGTGATTGAGCTAGCTTGCTAGCGATTGAGAGATTGAACTGTTTTGAGCACCTCCTAAAAAAAGACAACATACGAGCTTTAGTGATTGAGCTAGCTATCTGGCCCGCCACGTCATTTTATTCAGCCCGCGAAAGCAAATCAAACTTCTGAAATTCCATGCTCTTATTTGAGCTAGCTAGCTACTGTGATAGCTAATGATTGAGCTAGCTAGGTAGCGATGGAACTGTTTACAGCACCTCCTAAAAAAAAGACAACATACGTACCATCTTTAGCGATTGAGCTAGCTAGCTCTCAATCAAACTAACTCGCACCCTAGCCAGCTAGCTTTCTTTCTATTCAGCTATCTGGCTAATCCCTTACTTCACAGGTATCAAAGTCAAGGCCCGGGGCCAAATCCGGCCTGCCACGTCATTTTATTCACCCTGCGAAAGCAAATCAAGCATGTGAAACTGATGCTCTTTTTTGAGCTAGCTAGATAGTGTGATAGCTACAGATTGAGCGCCCGCGAAAGCAAATCAAACGTGAAATTCCATGTTCTTATTTGAGCTCGCATGCTAGTGTGATATCTAGCGATTGAGCTAGCGATTGAACTGTTTTGAGCACCTCCTAAAAAAAAGACAACATACCAGCTTTAGCGATTGAGCAATCTAGCTCGCAATCAAGCTAACTAGCGCGCTAGCTAACTAGCTCTCTTTCTATTCAGCTATCCGGCGAATGATTACGCATAACGGGAAAGCAGCGGCAACCCGGCCGGTGCTTCTTTCAGGAGCCCAAAGGGTGAATTGAACGGCAGAAGCGATTGAGTCAAAACATCGACACGTTGGTCACGTCGTGCAACGCGACCTCATCTGTCGTGTCGTATGCAAACGCATGAATATGTAATGCCTGCTGCCAGGGTTAGATCACTCTGGAGAACCATTTGAAAAATTGCTGTCTTGCAATGCATTTTTTTTACTAAGTCTGATAGGTGAAACCTGCGTGGAATTGATGCCGATTCCCCATTGATGAAAACATGGGGGAAAGCGTTTTTTAGAGGGGGGGGGGGGTTCTTCCTTTTAGGCAAATACGCTCCAAAGGGTCAAATGTCAAATTGAATGTGAGGCTGTCGTAGGCAATGGAAGCAGGCGGCAGTTGAATGAGTTCCAGACTTTGCGTTATGAAATAATTGACTTTTTTTAAATATGCAATTTATGAAAAATCGCATCTGGAAAATCGCATCTGGAAAATTCGTTACACTACAATTTTGATGAGGCTTAAAGGACAACCGACACCATTTTTTTGTTTCCTAACTGACATCAGCAAAACGTTTTATAGCATCTAAAATACCCAAAACATGCAGGCTGATATTTTTTGTCAAATGCAAAACACCAATAAAAATGACTTAGTGTCCAAAATCTGCCACAAAATGTTCAGAAGGTCCCGCCCCCAGTTCGTGACGTCACGCCAAGGCATCTTGCCTTGCTCAAGAAACAAAACAATGGGCTCACGAAGTTCAGATTCGGAGAAGATGCTTTCTTGTTACTCATCCAGTTATGAATATGATTCAAATAGTTCTGAAGAGGAAAGCATAAATGTTTGCAATTGATTAAAGGAGTCCTGTCATATCATTTTGAGGCGTCTGGACTCCAATGTAGCGTCCCAGAAAATGCACAAGATGGCGCCCAAGCTCCGTTGGAAATGGGCTGATTTGTCTGCTGGGAATTTGTGTCAGCGAATATCAAATAACAGTCTTGGTGCAACACGCAACGATTCACCATCGTGTTATTTATGCGTTTTCCCTCCAATTTCGCCATCAACACGGATCAACACAAAGTTTTCAGACCAAACAAAGGACCGCAAAATGCATTGTGTGTCGCTTTCTCGGTCAGGGGCGTTCCCTCCGTGACGTCACGTAGGGGATCGTCATCTACTCGTAAACAAGACTTCCTGAATATTCAGCGCGAATCTTAATAAGTAAAATAGAGCTATATGCCGTGGAATCTTTGTAAAATGCGCTCAGTAGAAATCATTTGAAGTAATTTTACAAATTACGGACGCAACTTGTCCAGAGGTGTCGGTTGTCCTATAAGGCATTTGATCAAGCGTTTACAGACATCCATCCTTCCATTTCCTGATATGATCTTGCGAAAGACCAGTCACCCAAAAAAAAACAAACAAACAAACAAAAGAAACAGAAAATTAGGAAAGATTAAAAGGAAAAAAATACATTAAAGTCTCGTTTTATCGATATTCTCTGGAGTTAGAAAAAAATGTCGATATAACCGTACTGTCGATATAGCCGTCCTGCGCCGAACTGCATTAACAAAAGCCGCCAAAAGAGGGCATCCAAGCGCCATATAAGAAACAGAGCTGGCCATGAGCTCGCCATTTTGTGCCTTTTTTTTGGGTGAGAGATGTTCCCCCAATGTTGCCTCAAAATGGCACATATAATTCTTTAATCGATTGCAAACATGTATGCTTTCCTCTTCAGAACTACAGTGTATTTGAATCATATTCATAACTGGATGTGTAACAAGAAAGCATATTATCCGAATCTGAAGCCATTGTTTGGATTCACAAGCAATGCAAGACGTCTTGGCGTGAAGTCATTTTTATTGGTGTTTTGCATTTGAATAAAAAGTGACATCGGTTGTCCTTTAATACAGTGTGGAATGTATGGTAATTTTCAAAATCATGCTTCAGCAGACAAAACAAGAAACATTGTTGCAAAAAAACGATTGCATTCATATACAGTACAGTGGGCATGTACATAACACAACAGGGAAACTGCAACGCTTACATCTTACTGTATTATGTATACAATTTAAAAAAGTCATCAATCTTCTTCTGCTTCCCATTTTTACCTTTTAACACAAACACTTCAATCTCGTCTGCTACACACGAGCGAGCGTCTGAAAATGAAAATGGCTCTGCTACACAGGGTGCTGGTCACGTAACAAACTCACGTGACCAAGTCACGTGACTAAGTCGACCAATGGCGCGACCGATGACGTGTATCGATATGAACATAGCAAAATGGCCGGCGGGAGATGAAAAAGAGCACCGTAGTAACCGGATTATGGTAAAAACCACGAATCGTACTAAACGGAACTAATTATACATAAAAAGACTAGAAATGTGCAAGGGAAATGAAAATAGTGTCGTAATAAGCAGTACAGTGAGACCTCAACTTACGAACTTAATTGGTTCCCAGACAGAGTGTGTAAGTGTAAGCTGTGTGTATCTCAAAAAAAAATCCCATAGGAAACCATTAAAATGGGAATAATCTGTTCCCAGGTTTTCATAAAATATACTTTTCAACTAAATAAGCCTTAAAACTACACACAACATACCTTATCCTATGTATAATAAATGTGCTATTGTATTGTAATGAAAGAAATACACTGCATCGTGGGGTTTTTTTCGGTCCCATCATAGTAAAATTATCAGCAAAAAGCTCCAAGTAGGATCGACGTGTGCATTCAATGAGAGGGGGTGTGCAAAGTAGCGCCGGCTGGAGCGCTGTTCGGTCGTGTGCTTCCGCCGAAGATCACTCCGCCAGCCGTGGTGGGTGTGTATTATGAAAATAGTGCTTATTATGAGGTTTAATTTTCATAAATTAGAGGTTCTTAAGACGAAAAGTTTGTAAGATAAGGTGTTTGTAAGTTGAGGTCTCACTATATTATCAATATAAACGATATCGATATAACGAGACTTTACTGTATTCTCAAGTGCAGTACACCCTAAACCGAATAATCGAGGCCGCCCGGTGTGATTGGCGCCGGTCATCAGGCGCTTTTGACAGCGAGCCAGCTGAGAGACAGAAAGGGACCAGCGTGACAGAAAATGGAGGAATGCAGATCCATCCGGGGCTCTGCTCTCCCCAAGATGGCCGCCCTAATGTTGGGATGTTTTCCTTTTGACTAACTTGGGCTCTCTTTTGTCTTTCCTCCTACAGATGCCGGTTCGGGATCAGGAGATGACGGTAAGATTGCCGTCACGTCTTTCCTTCATTCCTTCCTTCATGTCTTTCCTTTCTCCCTCCCTTTTTTTCTTTCCTTTCGTGTCTTTCTTTCTTTCCTTCCTTCCTTCGTTCCTTCCTTCCTTCTTTCTTTCACGTCTTTCATTCCTTCCTTCATGTCTTTCCTTTCTCCCTCCCTTCTTTCTTTCCTTCCTTCACATCTTTCTTTCTTTCTTTCTTTCTTTCTTTCTTTCTTCCTTCACGTATTTCCTTTCATGTCTTTCTTTCCTTCCTTCCTTCCCTTATTCCTCCCTACATGTCTTTCCATTCTACCTTCCTTCTTTCTTTCCTTCCTTCCTTCCTTCCACCTTTCCTTCCTTCTTTCTTTCCCACTTCCTGTCTTTTCTTCCCTCCTTCCTCCTGCCTTCTTTCTTTCTTTCCTTCCTTTCTTCCTTCCTCCCTTTCTTACTTCATTCCTTCCTTCCTTTCTTCCTCCCATCACATCTTTCCTTTATTCCTCCCTTCATGTCTTTTCTTCCTCCTTTCTTTCTTTCCTTCCTTCCTTTCTTCCTTCCTCCCTCTCTTACTTCATTCTTTCCTTCTCTATTTCTTTCCTTCCTTCCTTCCTTCCTTCCTCCTTCTTTCTTTCTTTACTTCCTTATTTACTTCATTCTTTCCTTCTCCATTTCTTTCATTCCTTCCTTCCTTCCTCCCTTCACATCTTTCCTTTATTCCTCCCTACATGTCTTTCCATTTTACCTTCCTTCTTTCCTTCCTTCCTTCCTTCCTTCCTTCAACCTTTCCTTCCTTCTTTCTTTCTGTCCCACTTCCTGTCTTTTCTTCCCTCCTTCCTCCTGCCTTCTTTCTTTCTTTCCTTCCTTTCTTCCTTCCTCCCTTTTTTCCTACCTTCCTCCCTTTCCTTCCTTCATGTATTTCATTCCTTTCTTCCTTTCTTCCTCCCTTCACGTCTTTCCTTTATTCCTCCCTTCATGTCTTTTCTTCCTCCTTTCTTTCTTTCCTTCCTTCCTTTCTTCCTTCCTCCCTCTCTTACTTCATTCTTTCCTTCTCTATTTCTTTCCTTCCTTCCTTCCTTCCTTCCTTCCTCCTTCTTTCTTTCTTTACTTCCTTATTTACTTCATTCTTTCCTTCTCCATTTCTTTCCTTCCTACCTCCCTTTCCTTCCTTCATGTCTTTCATTCCTTCCTTCCTTCCTCCCTTCACATCTTTCCATTCTACCTTCCTTCTTTCTTTCTTTCCTTCCTTCCTTCCTTCCTTCCTTCCTTCCTCCTTCTTTCTTTCTTTACTTCCTTATTTACTTCATTCTTTCCTTCTCCATTTCTTTCCTTCCTCCCTCCCTTTCCTTCCTTCATGTCTTTCCTTCACATCTTTCCTATATTCCTCCCTTCATGTCTTTCCTTTCGTCCTTCCTTTCTTCCTTCCTCCCTCTCTTACTTCATTCTTTCCTTCTCTATTTCTTTCCATCCTTCCTTCCTTCCTTCCTCCTTTCTTTCTTTACTTCCTCTCTTACTTCATTCTTTCCTTCTCCATTTCCTTCCTTCCTTCACGTCTTTCCTTTATTCCTCCCTTCATGTCTGTCTTTTCTCCCTTCCTTCTTTCTTTCCTCCCTTCACATCTTTCCTTCCTTCCTTTCTTTACTTCCTTCTTTCATGTCTTTCCTTCCTTCTTTCATGTCCTCCCTTCCTTCCTTCACGTTTTTCCTTTCTTCATCTTTTGCACTGCTGTGAATCGTGCGCTACGAAAATACGGTACGTGGACAACGAAGCATCTGGTGCGATATGACGCCGACATTTGGTGGTTGGTCACGCGGTGACTAAACTGCTGCCGAATGAGCATGTCGTGTAGTCAGTCTTGAAAAACTTTCCAAAGTGGAGTAGGAAATGAGGAAAAAAAAAAGCAAAAGTGCCGAACTTTGAAACGAGTGCTGCTTGCGGTGTGCCGAGAGCGGCGGTCGAGTTTCTCCTTGGCGATGCAAAAATAACTCCAGTTGAACTTTTTGAAGCCGGCGCGCCTCACCATCAAACGTCTGCTGGAGACAAAATTTGTGACTCGCTACTACGACAACAACAAAGAGGGGAAAACGCTCCCAAAGATGCCTTTTCAGAAAAACTGTGACGCAATTATGGACGGGCATCAAACCATTTGTCGCTGATTAAAAGCCACCAAGCCTGGGTCATTTCGGAAAGCTTTGCTAATCACCTGAAAAGCTTCGCTTATTACCAATGTGTCATTCAACTAAGCTCTCCATTTGCTAGCTAATCAACTCGGAAAGAAAATGAAAAACAGAAAAGACGCTCCCGAAGCTCAAGTCGCTCAACAAATAACGCAGCCCATCTGTCTGCGTGTTTGCACACCCGCATATATTCCGTCTCTCGCTGCCCCTTCGCCATTCCGTCATGACGTCCGCTTCCATCGCCGCCTCGAAGAGTACATACGAGGGCCAGATTGGAAAAAGGAGATGATTAGCCACCGCCGCCCTTCCTCACTAGACACCCCCTAAACACACACAGACACACAAAGATGGCGGATGAAAGAGTGGAAAAGAAAGCAGCGCCTGTGAGAGAGAGAAAAAAAACAGAGGAAATAGAGTGAGACAGATTGAGAGAGAGATTGGGGGAGAGAGAGAGAGAGAGAGAGAGAGAGAGAGAGAGAGAGAGAGAGAGAGAGAGAGAGAGAGAGAGAGAGAGAGAGAGAGAGAGAGAGAGAGAGAGAGCGCAAGCCGGCTAGCACCGAAAATTTCATACAGCTAGGTGTTTGTAAACCGAGGCGCCACTGTAAATCTAATCTATTTGGATCTAATGTAATGTAATGTAATCTAATTTAATATAATTTAATCTATTCTAATACACTTTAATTAATTTTAATTTAGTTTAATGTAATTTAATCTAATCTAATTTGATGTAATCTAATTTGATCTAATTTAATTTACTCTAATGTAATCTAATTTAACAATAATAATAATAATAATAATAATAATAATAATAATAATAATAACTTTGCTGCTGTGAAATGTAAATTTCTCCACTGCGAGACAAATAAAGGCAAATCCAATCCAATACAGTAAAGTCTCGTTATATCGATATCGGATATATCGATAGTCCCGGTTATATCGATACTATTTCTATGCACGCATGGAGAAAATTACATGCAAACAGGGTCGGATATATCGATAGTCCCGGTTATATCGATATTTTTTCGGACTCCCTTGAATATCGATATAACGAGACTTTACTGTAATAATAATAATAATAATAATAATACATTTCATTTATAAGTGCCTTTCAAAACTCTCAAGGTCACTTTACAGTCACAGGATATTTTTTTGTGGGTGAGCAGTGACAGCCATATGCGCCAGCGTTCACTCCACCCAGAATAACTCAAATAGATAGAAAGTTAGCTAGCTGGCTAATGGATAACTAATAGATAGCTAGCTAAATAGATAGCTACTAGATACCATTTAGATAGCAAATAGATAGCTAGTTAGGTAGCTAGCTAGTTAGCAAATAGATATCAAATAGATATGTGTAATCGAGTGTAATCTAATGTCATCTAATTTAATGTAATCTATTCTAATTTAGTCGAATCTAATCTCACTGGCTCAACAAATGCTTCCTTCAATGACATGGAAAGAGAAGATTGCAAAAATGGTGGGCCAAACTTTGGGTGATCCTGCGGCAGTTTGGGTATTCGGCAGCGGGGGTGTTGCCAACATCCAGGCGGATATCATTTGACCGCACCTCCGCTCACCCCCGACCCACTCGGATCAATTTCAATTGTATTGATGAGCTCGCCACTTCATTAATTCAAATAAATGAAGTGCTTGCAGATCCATATTGTCGTTCGGAGGCTCGCATCACCAGATTAATTACCCCAATCGTGCGATTGTATTTCAATTAGGGGCCACTCTTCATCTTTTTTTTTTACTTTCAAGAAGACCGACTGGCACGCTGCTGATTTAACACACTTAAAACTCGATATTTATTCATACTAAATATGCATATACAGTGGTACCTCGGTTTACCAACCCCTTGGTTTTGGAACTTTTCGGTTTCCGAACGTCACATTTCGTCAAATTTTACCTTGGCATACGAACTTTACCTTGACATACATTTTTTTTTGTACGCGGAGCTGCCTCAATATGTGATGTGTCGTTCGCGAACGAGCCCGTTCTTCTAATAACAAAATGGCAGCCGACTGTTTTTGTCCTCTATTCTCCGCCCTCAGTCTTCGGTTAAAGCCACGTGATTGGTCAAGAACTTAGCAGTGGGGGGGGGGGGGGGTAAACATTAATGAAACAGGCAGACGACAGTGAGAGAGTTTTAATTTTGAGGCAGAGTGTAGATTGCAAGGTTAAAATATCCCATGAATCAGGCTCCACAAACAGCCCGCACAAGCCATCTGTACACTTGATGCAAAAAGCTGTCAACCCAGCTAAACAGAACACACTTGATGAGGAACGAAAATTATCACAGAGAAAGAACCTACAAGGTATCATTCCTCAAGATGGTGAAAGAAGGTTACGTTCCTCATCAATTGTTTAATGCTGAGGAAACTGGCCACTCCATTCCATCAAGCCATCAACGACCATCACAAAGATAAATAAAATTACTTTATTATACAGTTTATTTAATTGTAATACCATAGCACTTTTATTATACATAAAATAAGGTATATTTTGTGTAGTTTTGAGGCTTTGAAAATTAGAAAGTAGAACATTATATTTTATGGGGACCTTTGAACGGATTATTCTCATTTTAATGGTTTCCTATGGGAAATTAATTTTTGGGATATACACTTTTCGCTTTAAACACTGTCTGGGAACCAATTAAGTTTTTAAACCAATGTATCACTGTAATTAGATGATATTAAATTATATTCGACTAAATTAAATGTAATTAAAGTACATTAGAATAGATTAAATTATATAAAATTAAAATAAATTTGAATAAATTAGATTAATTTAGATTACACTAGATTACATTAGATTCAATTAAATCAGATCCAAATAGATTCGATTAAATTACATTACATTTCAGTAAATTAAATTAGATCAAATTAGATTACATTAAATTACATTATATTCAATATATAATTATATTCAACTAAATTACATTTAATTAAAGTATATTACAATAGATTAAATTAAATTACATTACAATTGTTTAGAATAGATTAGATTAAATTAAACTAGATAGAATTCAATTAAATTAGATTACACAATTAGATGACATTAGATTACATTACATTACACTAGATTACATTACATTCAATTAAATTAGATCCAAAAAGATTAGATTAAATTAGATTACATTAAAGTAAATTAAATGAATATCAAATTAGATTATATTAAATTAGATTAGATTTAAATTTAATTAAAGTATATTGGAATTTATTAAATTATATTAAATTAAAATGAACTAGATGAAATTAAATTACATTAGATTAGCAAATTAGATTACATTAGATTACATGAGATTAAATTAAATTACATTTGATCACATTAAATTACACTAGATTAAATTAATCTAAATTTAATTTATTTAAAGTAGATTAGAACAGATTAAATTATATTAAATTATATTAAATGTCATTAAAATTGCTGTGAATAGATTAGATTAAATTCAATTAGATGAAATTAAATAAAATTTGATTAAATTAGATTAAATAATAGATGAATTATATTAGATTAAATAATATATTAGATTAAATGTAATTACATTTGATTAGAATATGATATTAGTTTAAATTAGATGAGATTAAATTGGATTAAATTAAATTTAATTAAATTAGATCTAATTAGATTGCATTAAATTGGATTAAATTAAATTATATTATATTATATTTAATTACAGTAAAGTCTCGTTATATCGATATCGGATATATCGATAGTCCCGGTTATATCGATATTTTTTCGGACTCCCTTGAATATCGATATAACGAGACTTTACTGTACATTATATCACATTATATTACCTTAAATTAGATTAAATTAAATTACATTTAACTAGATTATATCAAATTAGATCAGATGAAATTAAATTGGATTATATTAAATTACATTAAATTAGATTACTTTAAAATTAATTACATTAGATTAACCTTTATTAGGAAGACAGTGGAGAAAAATCACAATTCACAGCACATGCAGGGGACCCGTCCAAATATTTTCACTTGGGGCTGCAGCACTTCATATGCAGCACGTCGCCGGAAACCTCTGCCGCTTTAGAATCTATACATGCCAAAAAAAACTCAATGCAGCTCTGCTTACCTTTGGGTAAATTATTAAATCCATTGTTTAATTTCACACATGACGAGTGGGCAGTCCCCACTCCACCAAACCCCCTTCCTGGAGACCAAACTATGAACATGTGACGTTTCCCTAAATGATAAGCGATTGTGTTCAGAGAGTTCCGAACTAGACGGCAGCCGGACTCATTTATCTCCACTCACGTTGAAACTATCGGACCGAGAATAGATGAGGAAAAAAAATATCTGGATGACCTACGGTTCCTCTGATGGTTTCATCCCTTTACGACTCCCCCCCCCCTATCGCGTAGCACCATTCCCCCTCCAATAACTTCTCCAACGGCGAGTCGCTGCCTGCTATTGCCATGGCAACCAAATTGGAGCTTTCTCCAAGTGAGTAATCTCATGTTGCCACTTTTGCGGCTTCACGATAAGGTTCACCTAACAGCTCCAGCCCACCCACGTGTTTCCTATGCGGTCATTGAACCTATCGGTCCGGTACGGTGTCCAAGTCCAGACCCTAATAGGCAAGGACGGATCGGCTCCAGGCCTCGTTTGGAACCCCGCGCCTGACTGAAATTGATATTTGGGCCGCCATATTGGAAAGTTTAAAGGAATAATAATAATAATAATAATAATAATAATAATAATAATAATAATAATAATAATTCACTCAACCCGGAATAACTCAAATAGAAAGCTAGCTAGCTAATATCTAGTTAATAGATAGCTATCTAGCTAGATAGATAGCAAGATAGCGAGCTAGCTAGCTCGGTCGCTAGATAGCGAGCTAGCCAGCTAGCCAGCTAGATTGATGGATGGATAGATAGCTAATAGATAACACGCTAGATACGCAGCTAGTTAGTTAGATAGCTAATAGACAGCAAATAGCTAGCTAATAGCTACTTAGCTAGCTATCTATTAGCTATCTATATATCTAGCTATCTATGTAGCTAGATATTTACTAAGTAGCTGGTGTTTCTCATCTCTTGTCAAAGAGGACTCTATCTAGCTATCGATGTCGCTAGATATCCACTAAGTAGCTGGTGTTTGTCATCTCTTGTCAAAGAGGACGAACACTAGCTACTTAGTAGACATCTAGCTACATAGATAGCTAGAAAGATAGCTAATAGATAGCTAGTTTGATAGATCGCTAATAGCTAGCTAGCTAGATGACCAGCTAGTTAGTTAGATAGCTAATAGACAGCAAATAGCTAGCTAGATAGAAAGCTAGCTAGCTAATAGCTAGTTAATAGATAGCTAGCTTGATAGAGAGCTACTAGATAGCTAGCTAGACAGCCAGCTAGTTAACTAGATAGCTAATAGACATAAAATAGCTAGCTAGCTCTAGAATATCGATAGTCCTTATATCGATATTTTTTCGGGCTCCCTTATATATAGATATATAGCAGATAAATAGACTAGCTAGCTATATATATATATATATATGGTTAGATAGCTTAATTCTTTTTTTCAACCCACAAGCAGAAGGAGCAGTTTAGAGAAAAGTAAGTTTTCTTTTCATTATTTCCTCTGTGGGTCGGTTTGCCTGGAAGAAAGCGAGCGGATTTCAATGCAAAATTTTTCTTGTCCAGCCCCCCTCGGGGGAACCGCACAAGGGCGAAAATCGTTAGTCCTTTTATGTTCTTGGAACATGTGGGAGGACGTTCATCTGACGTATTTTTCTTTTTTGTTGTGTGTGTATTGTTGATTTGGCATCTACAGTGAGGAAGGGCAAGCAGAGGGCGGGATTGAACCGATATATTTGCAAGCCGCGACATCGCCGCAAATCTTCCGTTGATCCAAAATAGTATTTTTATATTTCTACGTATAAAAAAAAAATACAAGGTGTGTGTTTGGATAGTATCTTTTACAAAAGCGCTCTGGTTAGAAATGATAAGAATGCTAGCAATTTATTTTGTGCAACTATACACAAAAAAGAAACCACATACTCTCTCTTGTTTACAGAGTGCATTTGAACACACCACACGCAGCAGCGTGATACGTCATTCAAACCCAACATAAATTTTAAAAAAATATATACAAAAATAAATAACAGACAGTGACAAGTTATCTATTAGCTAGATAGCTAAATTTTTATCTATTTGAGTTTCTATTTGAGTTTCTCCGGGTTGAGTGAATGATGGCGCATGTGGCTGCCGCTGCTTACCCACTAAAAAAACTTATCCTGTGACTGTAAAGTGACCTTGAGAATTTTGCTATTTGCTCCCATATTTTGTTTTTCACTGGTGTGAAATGTAAATGTCTCCACTGTGAGACAAATACGTTTATTTGATTGAATATGGATATTTGCATGCTAATAATCTAGCTGGCTATATAGCTAGCTATATAGTTGGCTACCTTGCCAGATATCTATTTGCTAACTGGTTATCTGGCTAGCTACCTAGCTAGCTATATATTAGCTATCTAGCTAGCTAGCTATCTCTTAGTTACCTATTAGCAAGCTAGCTAGCTAACTATTTATCTATTTGAGTTTCTCCCGGTTGAATGAATGTTGCTGCATTTGGGTACTGCCGCTGACCCACTGGAAAACTTATCATGTGACTGTAAAGTGACCTTGAGAGTTTTGAAAGGCGCTTAGAAATGAAATGTATTATTATTATTATTATTATTAAGAAAGAAACACTTCTTTACCAAGTGCACTTAAACACACCACAGGGTAACATTATGTTAAGTCATTCAAAGCTGAATGGCAGCCACTCTAAACATTGAATAAAAAATATGAATAATGAAATAATACAAATAAAATAACGAGACAAGCAATAGCCACAGTAATATTGACAAGGAAGAAAAAACACTTGTTTACAGAGTGCACTTGAACACACCACACTTAGTAGGGGGCTATGTCATTCAAACCTGAATGGCGACCGTACTCAACATCGAATAAAAATATTAATAATAAAAATCAATAGCAATAGACACCGTCCTTTTGACAATTATCACTTCTTTATAGAGTGCACTTGAACACACCACATTCCAGGGTGCTGAAAACGTACTTCAAAGCTGAAATGCGGCTTTACTCAACATCAAATAAAAATGTTAATAATAATGAAATAATAAAAATAAAATAACGAGACAAGCAATAGCCACAGTAATATTGACATGAGAAAAAAACGTGTTTACATATTGCACTTGAGCACACCACACGTAGCAGGGTGCTGATTACGTCATTCAAACAGAATGGTGGCCCGCACTCAACATCAAATAAAAATATTAATCATAATGAAATAATAAAAATGAAATAACGAAACGAGCAATAGCCACAGTAAAATTGACAAGAAATAAAACATTAGCCAGAACACCATATGGCGTGAGAAATATGCTAACAATGTTGAAGCCGTATTGTCTAACGGAATAAAAACATGTTTCTACTCTTAAAAAAAAAAAAAAAAAAACACAACGTGTGTGATCGTATGGATCTTAAACTGGAGCGGTTCGGTAGAAATGATAAAATTCGTCATAATTTATTCAACTATACACCGCGAAAGAGAAAAAGGACAAATTCAATGTTGTTTACGAAGTGTCATTGAACACGCCCAAAGAGGCGATTGTGCAATATAGGATTGGATTGGATTGGATTGGATTTGCCTTTATTAGTCTCACAGTGGAGAAATTTACATTTCACAGCAGCAAAGTGATGAAAGGAATGAAAGTAGAAAAACAAAATACACGTAATATACGCCGCAAAGACGATTGCGTAATACAAAACGGCAACCTTGGCGAGAAATCAACTTTACATGCAGCGCAATATGACGGGATTGAATTGCAACGCCTCAATTCAATCCCAAAGCAGCGATCTGGGCCACCAACGTGCAAATTCCAGCCGACCTAACGTCACTTTAACGACCACACATAAAAGGAATGTGCACTCGGAACAATTAAAGGCAATTAAATCAAGCACGCCAACCAGCACCGTTCGAAAAAAAGGCACGAATACATCACTATGAATTGATCCGAACTATGAACGAGATTTGACTCACCCCGTCTGAATTCCTCGTAGCTTTGACTGACGTTACCACGTGAAACAGGTACCCCGATATGTGCTGAGACGTCATTTCCGCCATTTTTTTCATACAGTTTTTGTATCACCTGGTTACACGTTTTTCCAGTTTGATTTGTGAGTTTATTTTAAAACACTGTTAGAGCGTTGGAAATGTGTCAGTGAGGAAAAGGGGGCTTGAAACGGCCTTTCATAATGTCTACTTAGGTCATATTGTTTACTTAGGCCACGGGTGTCCAAGTCAATGCATGGGGGCCAAATCTGGTCCACCACATCATTTTATTCGGCCCGCAAAAGCAAATCAAACTTATGAAATTCCATGCTCATCTATCGAGCTCGCTTGATAGCGATTGATTAGCTGGCTAGCGATCGTTTTATTAACCCATGGAAGAAATCAAACCTGATCGATCGTTTTCTAGCTAGCGATTGAGCTATCTAGCTAGCTCTCTTTCTATTAAGCTAGCTAGCTAATCCTCTACATCACAGGTGTCCAAGTCAAGGCACAGGGGTCAAATCTGGTCCGTCACATCATTTTATTCCGCCCACAAAAGCAAATCAAACCTGTGAAATTCCATGCTAATCTATTTCTATTCAGCTCACTAGATAATGCCTTACATCACAGCTGTCAAAGGCAAGGCCACATTATTATTAATAATAATAATAATAATAATAATAATAATAATAATAATAATAAAATACATTCCATTTATAAGCACCTTTCAAAACTCTCAAGTTCACTTTACAGTCACAGGATATTTTTTTCTGTGGGTGAGCAGCGGCAGCCACACGCGCCACCGTTCACTCAACCGGAAAGTACCTCAAATAGATAGAAAGCTAGCTAATAGCTAATAGCTAGCTTGCTAATAGTTATCCAATAGCTAGTCAATATATAGCTAATAGCTAGCCAATAGCTAGCTAATAGCTAGCTAAGAGCTAGCTAATAGCTAACTAGCCAGCCAGCTAGATAGCTAGATAGCCAGCCAGATAGCTAATATATAGCAAATAGGTAGCTAGCTATCTAGATAGATAGCTAAACCAACATGTATTGCATTGTATTTTGATCAACTTTACTGTCACAGGATAAATTTTGCCACTCCATTCCATCAAGCCATCAACAACCATCACAAAGGTAAATAAAACGACTTTATTATATAGTACATTTTATTTCTTTCATTATAATACCATAGCACATTTATTATACACAAAATAAGGTATATTTTGTGTAGTTTTAAGGCTTACAAAATTAGAAAGTAGAAAATTATGTTTTATGGGGACCTCAGAACGGATTATTCTCATTTTAATGGTTTGCTATGGGAAATTATTTTTTGGGATACACACTTTTCGCCTTACACACTCTGTCTGGGAACCAATTAACTTCGTAAGCCAAGGTACCACTGTACTGCACAATGTGGCCTGCGGCAAAAAAAAATGACTTTGCCACCATCATTTGAGGCGCAGATGTTGGATCAGGTGGAATGTGAAGTGTACGGATTCCGCAGAGTCCGCACGCTACCTGATCCTTCTCTCAGAACAGCCGTTTGGCAGATAAGCCTTTATTTTGGGCCGGGGGATAATGTTGTAATCTAGACCGAGAGGGATGGGATGTGAGGCAGAGGGAGAAAGAAGCAAAGTGGGAAGATCCCTTCACCCCCCCCCCCAGCAGCTTCTCCCGCCTCATCTCGGCGGGAGCGCTTCCAATCACGTCGCTCTGAAATTATTATGAACATTTACATTGCCTTGTTGGAGCGGGCGCTCAGCGGGGGGGATTTTTCACGGGGCGGAGGGATGAATTCAGCAGCCGGCCGCCGCGTGAAGAGAATCAAAGTGCATCAGTGGGGGGTGGGGGGGGGGTAGTGAGGCTGATGAGAACGGCGGGGTCACCTTTAGGGCCGTGTCTCAGCGGCGTTCGGGGATTGTTATCGCCGTGTGCTTTTGGAAATAACCGCACAAAAGTGGAGGTGGGAGAGATTGCTTGGCCGCAGGGAAAAAGATGGCCGCCGAATAGCGCTAGGGGAGATGTGGCGTTTTGCTATCAAGCGCTAGGGGAGATGTGGCGTTTTGCTATCATGGCGGGGTTTGACCAAGGATGGAGTTGCCATTTGAGGAGAACAAAGTTATTTCTTCTTAGATTTCATCACAATTTGATTTCAAGGAATATATGCCCATATTCCTTGAAATCAAATTGTGATGAAACTTATACTTATTCTTTATACTTTCCTCTTCCTTTCATAACTTTGCTACTATGAATTGGAAATGTCTACACTGTGAGACTAATAAAGGTCTATTTTACTTTATTTTATTTTATTTTATTTTATTTTATTTTATTTTAATTTAATTTAATGTAACCGAATGTAATTAAATATCCTAATTTAATTTAATTTACAGTAAAGTCTCGTTATATCAATATTCAAGGGAGTCCGAAAAAATATCGATATAACCGGGACTATCGATATATCCGACCCTGTTTGCATGTAATTTTCTCCGTGCGTGCATAGAAATAGTATCGATATAACCGGGACTATCGATATATCCGATATCGATCTAACGAGACTTTACTGTATTTTAGTTTAATTGATTCTAATTCAATCTAATTTCGTGTAACTTAATTTAATCTAATTTAATTTCATTTTGTTTATTTTAATTGAGTCTAATCCAATCTAATTTCGTGTAATTGAATTTAATCTAATTTAATTTCATTGTGTTTAATTTAATCTATATGAATTTAATTTAATTTAATGTAATGTAATGTAATTTAATTTAATTTAATTTAATTTAATTTAATTTAATTCCATTTAATTCCATTAAATTCCATTTAATTGAATTTAATATCCCTTAATATTCCATTAAATTCCATTTAATTGAATTTAATTCAATTTAATTCAATGTAATTTAATTTATCTCATCTCATCTCATCTCATTTTCCGTACCGCTTATTCCTCATTAGGGTCGCGGGGGTAGCTGGAGTCTATCTCAGCTGTCTTCGGGCACGAGGCGGGGGACACCCTGAATTGGTTGCCAGCCAATCGCAGGGCACACAAAGACGTACAACAGTCACTCTCACACTCACACCTAGGGACAATTTGGAGTGGTCAATCTGCCTGCCATGCATGTTTTTGGAGTGTGGGAGGAAACCGGAGGACCCGGAGAAAACCCACGCGGGTCCGGGGAGAACATGCAAACTCCACACAGGGAGGCCGGACCGGGACGCGAACCGGCGACCTCTGCACTGTGAAGCCGGTGTGGTAACCACTCGGCTACCGGGCCGCCCTGTAATTTAATTTAATTCAATGTAATTTAATTTAATAAAATTTAATTTGATTTAATTTAATTTTGTTTAAGATGATGTGATACATACTGAATATTGATTAACCCTTCCAAGACTGCTACAAAAAGAAGCATATCATTTTTTTTTTTCTCCATGACCTCGCTGCTCTCGACTCGCTCAGAATGCAGAATGAAAGTGGCCACATGTTGGTTTATTTGTTATTTATTTTTATTTTTTTCACTTTGGAGACGTCCCTCCTAAGGGACATCGGACAGCCTGCCGCTCGATATGTGCACAAACATCTGAAGGCTGTATATTTATGCCTTTCCATATTTGAATTTTTAATGTTGCCAGAGAATACGCGCACGGTTGGAAAACGAGAGCGTCATCGCGCTAGCGGTACTCGGCGGAATTCAGAGTAGAAAGGCGCTTGAATGAAACGGAAGGTTAGCGAGTCGACAGAAGTGGGGTAGCCGGCGGGTGGGGGCAAGGCGAGGTCAACTGGCAGGCCGGCTCATAAATGCAACAGCAATGGGGAATGCGGTTGAAATGTTACTTAAAACGTTTTTTCGATGGCTAGCGTTAGCATCTGGGTTTTCTTTGACGCAAATTGACGAAGATGCGGGACCGCGGTGACTATTTTGCCGTTTTCACCCAACCTTAGTGCTAAACCGCAATGTATGAAGTGAGATTATTTGACTTGATTTCTCTTCTTCACAAGATCATATCTATTTGCTACCTGTTTGCTATCCATGAGCTATCTAGCTGGCTGGCTAGTTATCTAGCTATCTATCTATTAGCTGTGTACATATCTATCTAGAGCGCTATCTAGCTATCTATCTGACTGGCTGGCTATTTAGCTCTCTATCTATTAGCTGTTTAGCTATCTAGCTTGATAGCTATCTAGCTATCTATCAGGCTAGCTAGATATGAACTATCTATTATCTAGCTAGCTAGCTAGCTAGCTTTCTATTTATTTGTGTTTATTTGTCTTACAATGGGGACATTTGCAAATTTAAATTATTTCATAAAAAATGTATGCATAAATTCTTTGAAATCAAATTGTGATGAAAGTTATACTTCTTCTTTATTCTTTCCTTTTCCTTAATTTAATTTAATCTAATCTAATTTTCTAAAATTAAATCAAATGTAATTAAATCTAATAGAATTAATTTAATTTATTCGGTTTAATTTAATATCTAATGTACTCTAATTTCATGTAATTTAATCACATTTTATTTAGTCGATGTAATCTAATTTTATTTCCTCTAATTTAATTTAATTTTGTTAATCTAAACCGGGTCTTTCATTACAATCCAATAGCACATTTATTTTACATCAAATAACGTATATTTTATGTGGTTTTAAGACTTATTTAGTAGAACATTATGTTTTTATGGGGAACTGGGAACGGATTATTCTCATTTTAATGGTTTCCTATCGGAAATTAATGTTTGGAATACACACGTTTTGCCTTACACACACTTTCTGGGAACCAATTAAGTTCGGAAGCTGAGGTATCACTGTAATTGTTCACCTCGGTTGTTGTTTTCGTCTCTTTTTTTGTGTGTGCGTTAAGTGCAATCGAGATGATGTCTTGTTTATGCTCAGACTCCACACAGAGCTTTTTTTTTCCCCGCCAGCGGGGGAGAAAAGCCGAAAGCGGTAGCAAACGGCAAGGAAAACTGACTAACGACCTCCCTCCTTCCCCCCCGGTCCCCCGCCACTCTCCGTTTCCCGAGCAGCGACTTTAAAAAGCGCATGTTTAGTGTGTTTAGCTTTGGACTAAGAGACTCCATCAGCCGCTTCAAGTATCACAACAGCGGCAAGGGGGAAACAGGAAGTGGTGATTGGCCTTCCCTTTTAGCTACGTGCTTCATTTCTCCGTTGGAAAATTGCCATTGCTCTTTATTTAGTTTTTTTGTGGCGTCCGCTGCCTTTGAGGAACAGAAACGATTTGTTTTCAAGGAGAGACTCCCTCTAATGAAGTGGCAGAAAGCATGCAGGGTTTTTGATTTGATTTAGATTTTGATTCAAGGCCGAATATGGAACATCTGAAGTCCACAAAACGGAAAAGGTTTCGTGTTAAAAATGGTTGCTAGCCTGCATGGATGATGGACAGACAGCAGGGGTGTCAAAGTCATTTTTTGTGGGCCATATTGTCATGACGGTTTCCTCTCGATGGGGCCGTTATGAATTTGGGGAAGCCATTGTGTATTTTGTGTAGTTTTAATGCTTATTTAGTAGAAAATTGTTTTTATGGGGACCTGGGAACGGATTATTCTCATTTTAATGGTTTCCTATGGGAAATTAATGTTTGGAATACACACTTTTTGCCTTACACACACTTTCTGGGAACCAATTAAGTTCGGAAGCTGGGGTATCACTCTAATTGTTCACCTCGGTAGTTGTTTTCGTCTCTTTTTTGTGTGCGTTGTTTGTTTAACTCCCTCCGCAGGTTACAGAATGCACAACAAAATAAAAAGGAACAAAAAATAAAAATAAATAACTACTTTTTAAATCAGACATGAAGAATAATGACTGTTATTGTGGTTTATATACAACAAAGACAAATTTCGGTTCATACTTTAGCTTAGCATCATGGAATTTCACAAGTTGGATTTGCTTTCGCGGGCCGAATAAAATGATATGGGGAGGCCGGATTTGGCCCCCGGGTCTTGACTTTAATATCTTGGATGTAAGGAGATTGGCTAGTTAGCTAAAAAGGGATCTAGCAAGCTCACTTGATTGCCAGCTATCTCGATCGATGGCGAGCTAGATCGCTAGCTAACTCGATCGTTAGCTAGCTCAATAGATGACCATGGAATTTCACAAGTTTCATTTGCTATAGCGGGCCGAATAAATTGATTTGGCGGGCCAGATTAGACCCCACGTCTTGATTTGGACACGTGTGATGTAAGGGATTAGCCAGATAGCTGAATAGAAAGAGACACAGGTACCTTGCTAGGTTGCTTGATCGCTCGCTAGCTAGCTAGCTAGCTAGATAGATGTACTTTGACTTTTACAAGTTTGATTTGCTTTGGCAGGTCGAATAAAATGATGTGGTGGGCCAGATTTGGCCCCCGGGCCTTGGCTTTGACACCATTGTAAGGGATTAGCCAGCTTGCTAAATAGAAAGCAAGTCGGCTAGCTCGCTTGGTATTTTCTTTGTTTATTAGCTTTTTTAAAGAAAATTAAAGAATGTGCCAATTGAATAATCAATTGCAATCATGTTTTTTTTTTTATCGAAATGTCCTTCAAATTTCAGTTCATCTTTTTTTTCTTTTCTCAAGGAGGGCATTAAGGGAGGGGGAGGGGTCAAAGGTCATGACTGCGAGTGTAAAAATGGTCTTTTTATCTTTCTCTCCTGAAAGTAAGGCTCGGAGCCATACTTGGCGTTTAGCCCTCTTCAATTCATATCTACTCAGCGCTGGATTATTATTTTTTTCATGTTGTCATTGTCCCTCTTGGCAAAAGGTGACCTCCACGTGAAAATAGCTTCTTTTACACCGACTCTATTCAACCGGCGGGAACCTTCACGTTGGATTCTCCCCTATTGACGATTAAACGATGTCAATCACCCGCGGCAATTGTGATCAGCAAACAGACCCTTGACCCTTTGTGACCTTACAAATCCGCACGTCATAACGGGAAGCTAACAAAATGGCCGCCGGTGACGATGCAGAACTCTCTTAGCTTCTTTTTATTTATCTGGCTATCGAGTTAGCTATCTAGCCATCTAACTGGTCATCCAGCTGGCTACCTCCATGGCTAGTTATCTATTTGCTATCTATTTGCTGTCTATTAGCTATTATATTTGCTAGCTATTATATACCTGGCTAGCTAGCTGCTATATAGCTAGCTATCTATTAGCTATCTAGTTAGCTAGCTATTAGCTACCTACCTACCTAAGTAGCTTGATAGCTATCTAGCTACTGAGCTACTTGGCTAGTTAGCTAGCTATCTATCAACTAGCTATTAGCTTTGTCAAGCGCCATTGCTAGTTTTGGCCACCGGAGGGCACACTGAAATGACATTGCAAAATTGATGATCTTGTGAAAAAGAGAAATCAAGTCAAATAATGGCAAAATGGTCACCGCGGTCCCGCCTCTTCCTCAATTTGCGTCAATTTAAGTTAGTCCCGGGTTAAGTGAACATGTGGCTGCCGCTGCTCACCCACAGAGACAAAAACTGATCCTGTAACTGTAAAGTGACCATGAGAGTTTTGAAAGGCGCTTATAAATGAAATGTATTATTATTATTATTATTATTATTACAATGTGAACATTGCTAAATGTGAAAACGTCATCATTTTCTGCATATCCTTTGCATGGCGATGGGATTTCTCAGGAAATAGACCAAGACGAGCAAGCGCTAGCTCAAAGGGAAAAATTAATTGTATTTCAAACACCCTCTCTCCCCCCACAAAAGATAAGAAATACAAACAGAAAAATAAAAAAAGGTCTCTCAAGCAGGCATCTGTTCGCCATTCCTCAGACGTTTTGCCCGTAAGCACTTGTACTGACTCGATTCGTAATTTTTTAAAGGACAACCGACATCACTTTTTTTGTTTCCTAACTGACATCAGAAAAAGGTTTTATAGCATCTAAAATACCCAAAACACACAGGCTGATATTTTTAGTCAAATGCATAACACCAAAAATGAGTTAAAGTGTCCCAAAACTACTTCAAAATAACCTCGGAGATGCCGAGTTTCAGAAGGTCCCGCCCCCTTGTTCATGACGTCACACCAGGACGTCTTGCCTTGCTCTAGAATCAAACCAATGGCTTCAGATTCGGAGAAGATGCTTAATTGTTACTCATCTAGTTATGAATATGATTCAAATAGTTCTGAAGAGGAAAGCATAAATGTTTGCAATCGATTAAAGAAGTCATTCCGTCTCATTTTGAGGCGTCTGGACTCCATTGTAGCGTCCCAGAAAATGCACAAGATGTTTCCCAAGCCCCGTTGGACATGAGCTTATTTCTCTGCTGGAAATTTGTGTCAACTAGTATCAAATAGTAGTCTTCGTGCAACACACGATTCACCATCGCATTACAGTGAGACCTCAACTTACAAATACCTCATCTTACAAACTTTTCTTCTTACAAACGTCAAATTTCTGAAAATTAAACCTTATAATAAGCACTATTTTCATAATACACACCCACCACGGCTGGCGGAGTGATCTTCGGCGGAAGCACACGACCGAACAGCACCAGAGGTTAAGTTACCAACAGTCCTTATGGAAGGTGACTCTCCTTCCATAAGCCATCAACGACCATCAAAAGGTAAATAAAACTTAATTTTTACAGCACAGTTTATTTCTTTAATTACAGTCCTCATGTAATGTGCCTCTCTTTCGAAACAGCGATTCCCTTTGACCTTCGACCTCCAACGCCATTCCATCAAGCCATCAATGACCATCACAAATGTACATAAAGTGACTTTATGATACAATGCAGTATATTTCTTTCATTACAATACAATAGCACATTTATTATACATAGAACACAACATACAATAAGGTATGTTGTGTAGAGTTTTAAGGCGTATTTAGTTGAAAAGTATATTTTATGGAAACCCGGGAACGGATTATTCCCATTTTAATGGTTTCCTATGGGAATTTCTTTTTGAGATACACACTTTTCGCCTTACACACTCTGTCTGGGAACCAATTAAGTTCGTAAGTTGAGGTCTCACTGTATTTATGTTTTTTTTTTCCTTCTAATTTCGCCATCAACACGGATCAACACAAAGTTTTCAGACCAAACAAAGTACCCAAAATGCATTGTGTGTCGCTTTCATGGTCAGCGGCGTTGCAGACGTGATGTCACGTCAGATATCGTCATCAACTCGAGTCTTAAAACGTAAAATATAGTTATCTGACGTGGAATCTTTGTAAAATACGCTCAGTAGAAGTAACTTGAAGTGTTTTTACAAATTATGGACATAACTTGTCCGGGGGCGTCGCTTGTCCTTTAACATTCTACATAAACACAAGTGGAGCTGCCGCGCAATCGATAACATTCTGCATTTGACAGCTAGGCCTTCAGTAGTGCTATGTCTGAATCAGTCCAAGCCTTCACAACTATTTTAGGATGATATAACCTAATTATCTAGCTGGCTATCTAGCTATAGGTAGCTACTGTAGGTCAGTTGTGATTACCGTATTTTCCGTTGTATAAGGCGCAGCGGACACCCCCAATGAATGGTGTATTTTTATTTATTTTTTTTTTTTTATTTTCTCTTGACTTTTTTCCTCTCTTCACTTCTTTTTATTTATCTAACTATCACTCATCCAGTCATTCATAACTGGAAAAAAGAAAATAAAAGAAAGAAAAGTTTGATCATTACACCTTCAAAGTAAGCCCGAGTAATGACAGCGCCGTATTTTTTTGGATGACTGGCTAATGTCGTCATAGTGGTGGCGGTGGTTGTCGTAGCGACACGTTGGTTGGATTTATCCCAGGGGTCGGGAACCTTTTTGATTAAGATTAGATTAAGATATTCATAACTGGATGAGTAACAAGAAAGCATCTTCTCCGAATCTTAAGCCATTGTTTTGATTCTCGAGCAAAGCAAGACATCCTGGCGTGAAGTCACGAACTGGGGGCGGGACCTTCTGAAGCGGAAACTTTCTGAGGTCATTTTGAAGTCGTTTTGGGACAAGTCATTTTTATTGGTGTTTTGCATTTGACTAAAAATATCAGTCGGTGTGTTTTGGGTATTTTAGAGGCTATAAAACGTTTTCCTGATGTCAGTTAGGAAACAAAAATATGGTGTCGGTTGTCCTTTAAATAATATATTCGGACATTTTGTTGAAATCATGTGCGTGCGTGTGTATGTGTGTGTGTGTGTGGCTCTCACTGAAAAACATTTCTAGATATTTTACTTTTATGGCTCTCTTAATCAAAAAGGTTCCCGACCCCTGGGATAAAGCCAACCAGCGTGTCGCTACGACAACCACCGCCACCACTATGGCGACATTAAGCCAGTCCTCCAAAAAATACGGCGCTGTCATTACTCGGGCTCACTTTGAAGGTGTAATTATCAAACTTTTCTTTCTTTTATTTTCTTTTTTTTTCCGGCAGGCTTATGGCCGACTGTCGATAGCTCGGCTGAATTGAAGGGCAGACGCAGAGCCATTCAGGCGGAAAAAAAAAGAGAACCATAATGAGGAGACTAATCCCGGCAAAGCTGGGGAAAAAGGTTTTTTAAAGCCTTAATTCCTTGCTTTTAATCCATTCAAAAATGCTTTTGACCCGGCTTGAAAAGGGCCAGTTAGCGCTTCCACCTAGCGCTAGCCGGCGTTAGCGGAGAAACATCATCATTGATGTGGCTACAGGTAGCTCATTTGGATCAATAGCGGACAAGCGAAAGACAAAGTCGAATTCTGCTGTGATTTTGTCGCCGTGACGCCGGTTGTAGCTAACAGCCTCCCGCCATCTTGGAGCGGCGGCCATTACGGGCCCTGACAATGCCCGAAACAGACAAAATGAATCACACGGTAACGTCGTGGGGACATGACGGACACACATACACATTATTTTCTTATCTGGTCAGTATCGGAATCATCTTTTTTTGGCCAAGTATGTAGGACACAAGGGATTTGTCTCCGCTAGAACACGCTGCACTAGTATCAACATAAGAAAAATGGAGGCACAATGCAGTTTTATTTGGGTTACTGTTTAGAGAGTTAATGGCGACGGGGGATGAAGCTGTTGAAATGTCTGCTGGATTTGGTGCGCATGGATCAGTAGCGTCAGGGAAGTCGCTGGAAAAGGTGGTGGGCAGGGTGTGGAGGGTCCAGTAGGATTTGGGTTACTGTTTCGAGAGTTAATGGAAATGGGGGAAGAAGCTATTTAAATGCCTGCTGGATTTGGATCGGTAGCGCCTGTCTGAGCTGGAAAAGGTGGTGGACAGGGTGCAAAGGGTCCAGTAGGCTTTTGCGCGCCCTTGTTTGGATTCTCTCAGTGTACAAGTCCTCCAGAGTGCCTCGGGCAATGCCAGGGTTTTTGTCATATTCACTCAAATTGCAGGACCTACAGAATATTGAGTTTGAGGACGACATAAACATTCAATACAGTGTTAGAAACCTTATCATGCCTCCACTCTCAAAAAAGTAACAGAATTGATGAAAAGACGCCATATTTCCGCTCATTTCCGCTATCCTACTGGACCTTCTGCACCCTGCCCACCACCTTTTCCAACTATTCTCGCCATCCTAACTGTCCGCTGGTCCGAGTACTACCTAAGTACTACCCCGTTGCCGAAAAAGTCCCACGTCAGGTGACATCTGGGAGACGCCCATTTTCCAATGTCATGCGACGCTAGTATGAACGTCATGTGAGCATTGACGTCAATATTTACGTTGTATTTCCCGATCGGGCAATTGTGTATATATATATTTAAACCCCCCCCTCCCCCCACTGCTGGGTTCTTGACCAATCACGTGGCTTTAACAGAAGACACCATTTTGTTTTTTGGAGGATGGCCTCACTCTCTCTCTGTCTGTCACCCCATCCCCCACTGCTGCGTTCTTGACCAATCACATGGCTTTAACCGAAGACTGGGGGCGGGGAATAGAGGTCAAAAACAGTGGCCACCATTTTCTTGAGAGGAGAATGGGCTCGTTCGCGAACGACACATCACTCATTGCGGCAGCTCCGTGCGTATCCCGAAAAATAGTTTGTATACCAAGGTAACTTTTTCATTAATGTAACGTTCGTAAACCCAAAAGTTCGTAAACCAAGGGGTTCGTATACCAAGGTTTCTCTCTCTCTGTGTGTGTGTGTGTGTGTGTATATATATATATATATATATATATATAAAATTTCTCCACTGCGAGACTAATAAAGGCAAATCCAATCCAATCCAATCCAATCCAAAAAATAAATTAATGAACACAAATAAATAAATAAATAAATAAATAAATAAATACCCAACAAAATAAAATACATAAAATATTGTACTAAATTTAAAGTTTAAAACTAAAAATTGAAAAGTAAAAATTATAAAATTAACTAATTAAATTTAAAAATTAAATGTCAACAATATATATATATATATATATATATATATATATATATATATATATATATATATTGGACCGGCAATCGGCCGAATGGACATTTTCCGCTTTGGGATATAACGCCTACAACCATGGCATCAGAAGGAAATACCGCATGCTTTGCATTTTTCTGTTAGTATACACGCTGTAAACAACTTCATTTATTGCTTAATCAATACTCCAGAAAAAGAAGATTATTCATATTGTTCTCGAGACCAAAGAGCCACTAGTTTCATTTCATTTGTAATTTTTTTCAGTTGTGCGCTTCCACTCAACAGTCCCATGATTTTTTCCCCCCGTTTGGACGATGGCACTTTCAGTTCGATCTGCAGCACGGCGCGAGCCGCCAATGATATGATAATTGATGTCTGCCATTGTTTTTTTTTTATTAGCTAATTGATTTGTCCGTTTGCCTGATGGGAACAAGTGCCCTTGGCTGACTTTTTGGACCAGGCCTCCTTCTCCTCATTCTGCCCGGCGGCTGATAAATGACTTTGCGAGCCATGATGTGGTCTCACCGCATCAACAAAAAAGGGAATAGAAATTGAATCCCGGCCTCCAGCGGCAATGCCATCCGTCATCTTTTTCAATATTGATATCTATTGTGGTGATTGATTTTTTTTTTCCTCTTCCCCCGACTTGGGTCGCGTTCAGTTTTTCGGTCTGCCACACTGGGGCGCTGACCAGGTGACGATGTGGCCTTTAATTGGTGGGCCTCTTCGTTGAATTACAGTGATACCTTGGCTTACAAACTTAATTGGTTCCCAGACAGAGTGTGTAAGGCGAAAAGTGTGTATCCCAAAAATTAATTTCCCATAGGAAACCATTAAAATGAGAATAATCCGTTCCCAGGTCCCCATAAAACATAATTTTATACTTTCTAATTTTCTAAGCCTTAAAATTACACAAAATATACCTTATTTTATGTATAATAAATGTGCTATGGTATTATAATTAAAGAAATAAACTGTACAGTATAATAAAGTCGTTTTATTTACCTTTGTGATGGTCGTTGATGGCTTGATGGAATGGAGTAGTCGGTTTCATCAGCATTAAACACTTGATGAGGAACGTAACCTTCTTCTTTCACCATCTTGCGGAATGATCCTTTGTAGGTGCTTTCTCTGTGATAATTTTATCTAGTTCCTCATCAATTGGGTTCTGTTTAGCTGGGTTGCTAGCTTTTTGCACAAGATGGCTTGTACGGGTTGTTTGTGGAGCCTGATTGATGGGATATTTTAACCTTTCAGTATACACTTTGCCTTTGTTGAAACTTTCAGTCTACACTCTGCCTAAATTGAAACTTTCTCAGTGTCATCTGCCTGTCTCTTTAATGTTTAAACCACCTCCTCTCACTGCTGCGTTCTTGACCAATCACGTGGCTTTAACCGAAGACTAGAGGCGGGGAATAGAGGACAAAAACAGTCAGCTGCCATTTTGTTGTTAGAAGAACGAGCTCGTTTGCGAATGACACATCACTCATTGAGGCAGATCCGTGTCCGCAAAAAGTTCCTATACCAAGGTAAGTATGCCAAGGTAAAATTTTCATAAATTTAACGTTTGTAAACCGAAGAGTTCGTAAGCCAAGGGGTTCGAAAACCGAGGTATCACTAATTTGTACAGAGCGTCCACATGACCCCGAGATGACATCTCAGTCTCGTATGGAGTGCATCTGCGATGCAAATGTCATGCAAACGGGGGCCATTGATTTTGGATCGTCAAGCGAGGACCATGATCGGCCCGTAGGCTGGTGTTTATTTCATGCCGGATCTTATTTCACGGATAGTGTTTCAGTTTACGGGAAGATAACATCTCCGGGTCATATTTAGCTCTTATGGACAATAGTTTGCCTCACTGGTGGTATGGGTGGGTGAGTTTGGGGGGGGTCTGAGGGACGCTAATTGCGTAAGAAATTATTCATGTGGCCTTGGCTTGAATAGTTACAATGCAAAAAATAAATTAATGAACACAAATAAATAAATAAATAAATACCCAACAAAATAAAATACATAAAATACTGTACTAAATTTAAAGTTCAAAATAAAGTTTAAATGTCAACATACAACAATAAATAAATAAATAAATAAATAAATAAATACATACATACATACATACATACATACATACATACATACATACATACATACATACATACATACATACATACATAAATAACAAATACAACAAAATACAATAAATAAGATACAAAATTAAAAATTAGAAACTAAAAATCAAAACGTTAAAATGTTAAAAGTAACAAATAAAAATGTACAAATTAAAGATTTAAACAGCTACAATGCAAAAATTAATGAATAAACACAAATAAATAAATACCAATAAATTAAAATAACTAAAATGCAAAATAAAATATTAAAAACTAAAACTAAAAAAAATGTTAAAAATAACAAATAAAAAATTAAAAATTAAATGGCTAGAATGCAAAAACAAATACATAAACACAAATAAATAAATATATATATATATATATAAATAAATAAAGTAAAAATTAAAAATGCAAAATTACAAATGCAAAATTAAAAACGGAAAATTAAAAATGCAAAATTGTAAACTAAAATCTAAGGACGAAAGACTCAAGACTCAAGACTAAAAGCTAAAAGGTAAAACTTGAATAATAAATTCTATTTTCACCAATCAGACTTGACTAAGCGGACATCATAAATTACAAGTGCTTTTCCACTCCCCCTTCCGACGGTCCAGTCTACTTGAACATGCCGTAGCGCAAACGCGGCCTTCCCTTCCCCATGTCTGTGAGCCCTCACGCCGCGACCGTTGGCGATTCATCACTCATGTCGGTGATGCGTTTCCGAGCAAGGTCGTCGTCATCTTTTTCTATCGGTTTCCCGGGAGCCTTCTCTGAGCCTTCATTCATCATTTGTACAAGAGCCCCAGCGCAGCCGTCGTGCACCATTTCTTCACACCGTGCTACGTTTGGTCCTTGGTTGGTGTTCGTTTTTATGGGTGTTCGGGAAATTCCAGAAAACTGCTTTGGATGTTTTCAGTCACTTAGAAGGAGAATTTCAAACAGGCATCATGCCCCCCCAAACATTGTCTGATGTACTGAGTGAGCATAGCGGATTTGGAGGCCAGTCATCCAGAAGTGGAGTTGCAAGGTCACCCAAACACACACACACATACACACACACACACACACACGGTTTTCTGATGCATAAAATCGTCCGTTTGTTCTGTTCTGGCTCCCGTCGGATATGTTGGAGTGTATTTTTGGTTCAATTCAGATCATGGCAATGCAAACAGGAAAAGAAAAATCCCAGAATCTGATACCTGCAGATCCCATCGTTGAGAGCGACGTTTGTACGTATCATGTGCACGCTGGGACGCGATCGTTCTTCTGGTGGTTAAACAATCGCACCAGTTTTTTGTCCAACCCTCAACATTTTAGAATAATAATACATTTCAAGGGCCTTTCAAAGCTCTCAAGGACACTTTACAGTCACAGACAAGCATAGATACAATAATAAATAAAATACAATTATGAATATAATACAATAAATAAAATACAATTATAAGTAGAAACAAGAGATAGAGCGACACAGAAAATGCAATTTAAATAGGTGGGTTTTGAGATGGGATTTAAAGGTGGAAAGAGAATCAATGTTACAAATGTTGGGAGGAAGTGACTTCCAGAGTTTGGGGGCAGGGCAGCTGAAAGCTCTGTACCCCATCGTGCTGAGACAGGCGGGGGGGCATACAGAGGTCGAGGGAGGAAGAGGATCTAAGGGAATGAGAGGGAAGTTTGTGCAAAACATCCGGGTGTCCAGGTTCCACGATATGTGCCATTGTCATGATAAACCTGTAGGTCATGTCCATCGAGGGCCAGCTTCAGCCCCCTTTTCAGCTTGAGCCAATTTCGCACAAATAGAAGAACTAGCACGAGCACAAGCGAGGCGTGAAAGGGCTACGTAAGGTCGGAGTGCTAACCGATCGATCGCCGTACCGCCACCACATGACATTCGTGCTTCAAAAGATACGTTTTGAGACACTTTTGGGTGAAGCCAACAAACCAGACAAAGATCGGAAACAGTCACCGACATCGTTACGGATCAGACTTTGAGAGTTCCATCAAGTCTTTTGGCTCGATTCCGTCAGAATCCAATCTAGGTTTCTTAACGTCCAGTCGATATTGTCGGGGGTTTTGCCAAATGTCCGCTGCCAAGTGTCCGCGCAACCAGGTGTCCGCGTAACTAAGTGTCCACGCAACCAAGTGTCCGCGCAACCAAGTCATGGCGCATCGAACGCCCTCCCAACTGTCTTCAGATGCGGACTTTGTGCGCCCAGCATGACCAAGCCCCCAGATGGCTGTCAGAGGGATTAGAGACGCTCTTTAAGCACCACGGGTTTCCGTCCCCGCTTCAACACCTCCGCGTCGGATTTCCATGGGCTGCTCATCTGTCCCTTTGAACGTTTATCCACATCATCTCTTCTAATCTGGTGTCATGTCGTCCTAATCCCCTCCTCTGTCTTTCAACGAAACCTGATCACCATTGAGGTGTTGTTTTGGTTTCGTCTCTACCTCGCTTGTCGTTTCAAGAGGAAAACAAAGCGAGGCAAAAGAGGGGTGGACACGGGGCGCCGATCGATAGGACACGATGTAGCGCTTGTTGTGGGTGCATCTTCTCGTGAGGACGCTATCGGGGACTTCATCGCGTCGGTCATTAGCCACCGTGTCTGTTGATTCAAGGGATTTAGCAGATGTTAGGAACAAGGAGGACGAGACTCTGTCGGGGATTTGAGCGATCGGAAACAATGTCCGTCTCTCATTGTTCGGGTAGTACGGAGATGCGAGGAAGAGAGTGGCGGATGTTAGTAGCGCCGCTAAGCCTCTTTGACTTTTCTTCAAACGCAATTGTTTAGTAGTACACACTAAACAAAAATATTTAAATGCAGCACATTTGTTTGCACTTCCTGAACCGTTCTTCGCCCAACTCAAGGACGTGGGACTTTTTACGACAGTGCCACTGAAGTAATGGCAGGAAACAGAGCTGGAGGTAGTAGAGATGAAGATGTTGAGGTTTTCTTTGGGAGTGACCAGGTTGGATATGATCAGGAAGGAGGAATAACTTAGAGGCTTTGGAGACAAAGTCAGACTGAGATGGTTTCGACATGTCCAGAGGACAGAGAGAGACTACATCGGAAGAAGGATGCAAAGCCTTGAACTGCCAGGCAGGAGACCCAAAAGGAAGACCTAAGAGGAGGTTTATGGATATTGTCAAAGAGGACATGAAGGTAGCTGGTGTGAGAGAAGAGGATGCACAAAACAGGGTTAGATGGAGGACACCGATTCGCTGTGGCGACCCCTGAAAGGAAAAGCCCAAAGGAAAAGAAGAAGAGTTGGTACTATTCGGATGAGATACGAAAATTTGTGTGTCCGTCAGGTCCCCACAAACTAGTAAACTCTTGCATTTGTGTGACTGTAAATGAATTGCATTATTATTATTATTATTATTATTATTATTATTATTATTATTATTATTATTATTATCAGTGTCTGAAACTCAGAACAAAAAGTTACCGGACACCAGGGCAGACAACTCTGAAAAGTTGCCTAGCCGGCCATAAAGTTGCCTGGCCGATTTTTCACAACTTGAAGCACAATAAAACGACTAATCACAAAAAAAAAACATTGTTGTAAAGTATTAAGGATTGATAATCAGAATATATAAAAGAACAACACTTTAAAATTAAGTAATTGATGTTCCTATCACAAATGCTCCCTTACTTAATTTGTCATATGTATCCTTTGCTGATGATTTTGCTCCAGTTGTTGTTAGCCCATACACTTCCCGGCAGGTTGTACAGTGCAATATTTGCGTTGCGTCGTCTGCTGAAAGCCATGTAAACTCCTCTTTCCACGATGGTCTCACTGTATATTTACATTTTGTAGCGTCATAAATTTTGTTTGCTTCTTTTGAGTCTTTCTTCTGGGTTTGAGGTTTTGGCTTGATTCCTAACCACTTATCCATTTTTCTTGTGTTATCTACTTTTGAAAATGATATGCAAAGGCCTGACCTGATAATGATATGAAAAGTCCGGGCACGAAGTTTGAAATCAGAATAAAGCAAACATTTGATTTGGAAAAAAAAATATATATATATATATATATATTTTTTTTTTTATGGAAAAAGTTATCGGCCACCCGGGCAGAGAGGTTCTGCTAGTTGTACACCCGGCGTAAAACTTACACGCCTCTGGCATCCGGGCAGACGTTATTTCAAACACTGCTATTATTCACTTTGGTCATATTAGGGGCCGTCATGGCCACTGCTCAAACATGGCGGTTGACGGGAGGCTGTTTGCTCCAAAAGTAAATCTTGGTCCAAATAAACCATTGGTGGCTTGTTTTGAATTGAACTAAGGTGCTGGGGGGACCAGAGGAGGGTGGTTGGGTGACGATTTGAGGGCGTCAAGAGTGTCACAGCAATGTCACGGCAGTGTCTTAATTCTGTCCGCTAACGCAAACAGGCCAGAACGGAGATTTCTTCGCAGGTGGTTCACTGTAAGGCGCATAAAATGAGGTATCACTGTAAATGAAAGGTAACCGACTTTGACTTTTGCAATTTCAAATCCAAGCCAACCTAATCCCATGAAATAGAGGCCGCGTGCCTACCACTTGTTCCCACCGAGGGGTCGTTGTCCTTCATCCCGGCTGCGTCAGGGGAGGGGGGAATCATACGAAATAACGCCACTTTAAAAAAAAAATGAAAAAAGATACATGGAGGTGGGGGGGGCAACGTGTGCGTCCGTGTGTCAGGGAGATTAAATACACGACACCAGAAAACGATGCCAAGTTCTACCCCTTTTCACCGTTATTTCCGTAACCCCCCCGAGTGCAAATGTAAAAATAGAACATGTTTGAGGAGGAGGTGCGGGGGGGGGGATACGTGCTGCGGAGAATGCAATTTGAGATCATACAAATTGCCTTTTCTTTCACCGATCCCCCCCCCCACCCCCACCCCAACCGCCTCAGCCACTTGCGACTCCTCATACGCGCCGGCGGCGTCCCTGAGCCGGCGTAAGCCCGACGCCGGTAACCACGCTGGGAGAAAATCAGCAGGGATGGAATAAAAGAGGCAGTCCAAAAAGATCAGCGGGGTTTAGAGAGTGATAGATGAGCAAGGAGTGGAGAATGTGCTGCCAAATCGGCATGGAGTAGTGGGCGTGGGGTCTCTTTTCACATAGAAACCAACCAGAGCTGCGATAACAAACATGTTGTCGCTCGCCGGTGGTTGATCTGGCGAGAGATTTGCTCCTTCGCAAGATTTTGGTTTTTATTTGCTGTTTTTGCGTTTTCGGAGGGGGGGTGAAGGGCCTGGACAGTGTCAGGGCCCATCCTCAATCGTCAACGGGGATGGGAACGGCACCTTTTACAGTTTGCGAGTCGATCACCATCATCTGCATTCACACTCACAAGTCAGGGAGCATTTGGTGAGGTGGTTTGAGTTTTCTCGGTTTTTGTCTCTTTACAGGAGCAGAGGGCTCAGCCGAAGCGGGTCAGAAGGAAACTTCCACCTGTGACATTTGCCAGTTTGGGGCTGAGTGTGACGTGGACGCCGAGGATGTTTGGTAAGTCGCCAAAGTTTTGATTTGCGGACGCACTGTCGGATCAGCAATAACGTCGGCGTATGACCGTGTGAAACCACAGTGACGTGAAAAAATTCTCAATACTAAAACAAGAAGAGATTGCAAATTATTTTTCATCTAGGTCATTTTTTGGGTATATTTTTAATATACAAAATGGCGCCTCTTTTTCGAAATATGGCGTTGTGAAATGTGGCGATTACTCAGCGTAAGCGATTAGCAAGCTAGCATGACAGTGCACAAAACCAGGTTAGATGGAGGACATTGATCGCTGTGGCAACCCTTGAAGGGAAAAGCCGAAAGGAAAAGAAGAAGCGATGAGAGAGCTAGCATAACAGTGCGTTTGTCAATTATCGGGTTCGTAATTACAATTAGAAACAATTTATCTTGTTTTGGGGTTTTTGTGCGCTTGTTTACCCTCTTCTTCCATCATTTTGCTGGCTACGGTATCCCGACTTTTCGTAAAGAGCTGTCTCTGCGCTAGCTGATTTGAAAAGAATTTCTAATATGGAATTCATCTGCCAATACTTGCCCCCCCCCACCCCCCTTTGCGACTTGTAATTTGAATGTCTTTGAAGGCTAAAGCGGGAAGATGAGAAACGCTCTCACCATACTCTCGCCACTGAACATCCGTTGAGGGTTGGTGCGCGGCTGACCGTTTCGTTTAACCTCAATTACGATGGCGGGGCGCTCAGAGAAAGCCCACTTTGCCTCATTCTGGAAATCCAATTACCATCTTTACAGGACTCGCCAATGTCAGGGGGGAAAAGAATTTGGCTCAGACAAAGAAATGTAGTTCAACCGGGACGCCGCCGTACATTGGGAACTTCTTTTGTTTCGGAGAACGGCTGCCGTTTATCGGCAGATCCGCGGGTGTTAGCGCAAAAAAAGGATCGTACAAAGGGACTCGGGCGACAGCCGCAACATTCCAACAGCTCAATGTTCAGCCTCGATGTTTGACTGGATGACAAGTACACGTCGGTATCTGGAGTGAATGCCAAAGATTTCAGGGGCGGGAACGAAGACTTCAAACGTTCGTCACAAATACACGAGTGGTCTAAAACAAATCATGACAAAAACGGACGATTGATTTTACTACCCAGACCGTTCTTCTCGGGACTATTTAAGACAAGCGAGACTGCCGAAGTTTCGAAATGTTAGCGCGCACGAGCGCTAACGTGGGTATACCTAAAATTGAAACATATCCGCCGATTTGACGCCGATCAAATGTCCCGATGCGAACAAAAGTCTTTACAAAGCATCATCAGTTCGCGAGCCGACTCCCGAGCAGAACGCAACCCACTAAAGGCGCCGTTCACTGAGAATTCACAAGGGTCCGCCGTCAAAACAAACAACAGCAGACGGCGCGCTAATCTAGGCGCTCAGCACCAGTGCGAAGACGACCCCCAAATGATCACACATAAACACTTAAGGTGTAAAGCAAATCACTTTTTGGAATGCGGGATCAAATACCCTTGATTTGATCACATGACTTCAGACGTGACTTCAGGTGATCTTTAGACGATCCGATTAGGTGACTGCAGATGGCCTGTTAAACTGAATTCCGACCGGTGAATTCTGACGATCCGATTAGGTGAATTCAAACGATCCGATCAGGTGACTACAGACGGCCTGATCAGGTGAATTCAGAAGATCCCATCAGCTGACTTTGGACGATCCGATCAGATGACTGCAGACGGCTTGATCAGCTGAATTCAGACGATCCGATCAGGTGAATTCAGACGATCCGATCAGGTGAATTCAAACCATCCGATCAGGTGACTGCAGCTGGCCTGATCAGGTGAATTCAGACGATCCGATCAGGTGAATTCAGACGATCCGATCAGGTGAATTCAGACGACCCGATCAGGTGACTGCAGACGGCCTGATCAGGTGAATTGAGACAATCCGATCAGGTGAAATCAGATGTCATGATCTGAAAAGTTGTTCCTCCATGATTTACTGTCTTCATCACGCTGCTTACGTCAACGTGTCATGTCAGGATGACTAATGGAGCCCATATACCTCAGTATCGATACTAAATTTACATGTAGTAAAAACAGCCGTAAAATGAAACCGATTGCACCCTTTCAAAATCGAATGATACAATTGTGACCAATAACAAAAATCAATTTGAACCAAAATTTCCTGATGGCTCGAACAGCGCTGGATATAAAGGCGGATCTTATGGATTCAGGGACTTGTTATTTTCATCTATCCGGGGTGCAAAAATAAATAAATACATCAAAAAATCTTGATTAAAATGGCAGCCGGGTTCTTCTAATCAGACGGCAGCTGATTCCAATCATAGCAGCTGCCAGTTCATCAATCCAGCAGAGAGCAATCGGCGTAACGATGAACCTGCGGCAAACGGGTTCATGCATCATTCCCGTTTTCCCTCAGATCGATTCCAAACAATTAAGAGTCGTAAAAGCTTTGAGCGCTCACGCACGTATGCGTGCGTGACAAAGTGCAGCCAAATATAACCGTCTGGAGAAATTAGGGGAGATTTGAGTGTTTGCCATCAAGAGTGGGGTGTCTGCTTTCCGTTTTCCCAGAACGACTTGAATGGAATCGTAAACGGGCGGAAAAAAAAAACAGCCCGACCGTTAAGGTATGACGTCACTTCTTAGCCTGTGATGGAAACGCAAGCTAGCTTCAGTTTTCAAAACAACGTAAAAAGTTAAGCTCAGCTTTCCGCAGACTGTCCGACGGGGTACAGTGCTCCAAAAAAAATATTGATATTACGTATGTACAATTTTACTGCATTGTGGGGAATTCGTGTGTGTGTTTGTCCTGTAGGACAAAATTTCAAACATGAAACACACGAACATACACACACACACACACACACACTGAGCATACCCGATTTTGCTGTAGCGTGGGGACTTGTGTGAGCCCTTGTACTTGTAAAGTGTCAAAATAAAAATGTCAACACTTTATCAAATCATATGTAGGGACCAAATTTCAAACATGAAGCACACACACACATCTGCGCATACCCAATTTTGATGTATAGTGGAGACTTAGTGTGCGAGGCCTTGGAAAGTGCCGAACTAAAAATGTCAACAATTTATCAAATCACCTGTAGGAACCAAATTTCAAACATGAAACAAACACACACACACACACACACACACACACACACACACGCATACACACATACAACCGCACATTCACAATTTTGCTGCATAGTGGGGACTTAGTGTGTGAGGCCTCAAAATAAAAATGTCAATTTATCAAATTATCTGTAGGGATCAAATTTCAAACATGAAACAAACAAACACCCTGTCAGGGCAAATCGCTATACGAACACATTCTCAACATCCATTGTCATTCTCAATCTACGCGATTTGCCCTAACACACACACCACCACCCTCACCCACACACACACACACACACACACACACACCTGCGCATACCCAATTTCGATGCACGGTGGGAACTTAGTGTGTGAAGCCTTTGGCCTGGAGGGAACAAATTTTAAACATGAAACAAACACACACACACACGGGTATACACAATTTTGCGGCATAGTGGGGACTTAGTGTGTGAGGCCTCCTAAAGTGTCGAAATAAAAATGTCAACACTTTATCAAATTATCTGTAGGGACCAAATTTCAAACATGAAACAAACACACACACACAAACAAACACACACACACACTCACACACACCTCTGCGCATACCCAATTTCGCTGCACGGTGGGGACTTAATGTGTGAAGCCTTTGGCCTGGAGGGACCAAATTTTAAACATGAAACAAACACACACATGTATACGCAATTTTGCTGCATAGTGGGGACTTAGCGTGCGAGTCCTTGTAAAGTGTAGAAATAAAAATGTCCACACTTTATCAACTCATCTTCAGAAGGTATGCCAATTTTTGGTCGTCACGACTGCATCGAGCGCTATCGGAGCGATACAGCCTGCAGGTGACCCATTTTTCCCCGCACCCCCCTGCAGACATTGGGGATGATTGGATTGGCTTCCTTCAGCAAAAAAAGACGTCTGGCACGGCGACCCGATGCCAGATAAGCAGCCGTAAATGGATGGACGGATCGCCTGAGGAGGTGGGGGGGGGCGCCATTCTGGCAACTTCTTTGCCCTACTTCGATGGCGGCTATTTTTAGCGCCGTTGTGAAATGAACCCAAATCCAGGTCCGTTTTGACGAGACAAAGACAGACACTGACAAATGCCACTTTGACAGGCCTGCAGTCAATTCCAGTCAAAGTCTCCAAAACCCGATCAAAAGAATCCCAGAAGAAATCAATCGGATAACATGATTATTATTAGAATGTCACCATTAAAGCCAAAGCTTGTTTTGCCGATTCGCGCCTTTGCGATTGACTGACGACTGGTCCGGCGTAAGAACGGGCCGCCATTGCATTTTGCCGCCGTTGCAAGCGTTGTCGCATTTACAGCTTTTGAGTTTGATAGAACGGCAACTAATTTCAATCAATTTCAGCATGCTTTTCTGTATTGCATTCGTTTTGTTTTTTATTACAGTAAAGTCTCGTTATATCGATATCGGATATATCGATAGTCCCGGTTATATCGATACTATTTCTATGCACGCACTATTTACATGCAAACAGGGTCGGATATATCGATAGTCCCGGTTATATCGATATTTTTTCGGACTCCCTTGAATATCGATATAACGAGACTTTACTGTATATACATTTAATTTATAATCGCCTTTCAAAACTATCAAGGTCACTTCACAGTCACAGGCGAAGTTTTTCTGTAGGTGAGCAGCGGCAGCCACACGCGTCCTCTATTCCCCGCCCCCAGTCGTCGGTTAAAGCCATGTGATTGGTCAAGAACGCAGCAGTGAGGGGGGGTTTACAGACAGAGAGTGAAGCCATTCTCCAAAAAAGAAAATGGCAGCCGACTGTTTGTGTCCTCTGTTCCCCGCCCCCAGTCAGTGGATTAAACATTAAAGAGACAGGCAGATGACAGAGAGAGTGACAAAATGGATAGAAAACAGTGAAATTTGGACTCGTTTCAACTTTGATAAAAGGCAGTGTGTAGACTGCAAGGTTAAAATTCCCATCAATCCGGCTCCACAAATAACCAGCACAAGCCATCTGTACACTTGATGCAATGAGCTATCAACCCAGCTAAACAGAACACAATTGCTGAGGAACCAGGTAAAATTATCGCAGACAAAGCACCTACAAGAGATCATTCCTCAAGATGGTGAAAGAAGAAGGCTACGTTCGTCATCAAGTGTTTAATGCTGATGAAACCGGCCACTCCATTGCATCAAGCCATCAACAACCATCACAAAGGAAAAAAATAACTTTATTATACTGTACAGTTTATTTTCTTTCTTTATCACATTTATTATACATAAAAGAAGGTAGATTTTGTGTAGTTTTAAGGCTTAGAAAATTAGAAAGTAGAAAGTTGTGTTTTATGCGGACATGGGAACGGATTATTCTCATTTTAATGGTTTCCTATAGGAAAATTATTTTTGGGATACACAATTTTCGCCTTACACACTGTCTGGGAACCAATTAAGTTTGTAAGCCAAGGTATCACTGTATCACTATTTTCAATTCTTTTACATTTAGAAAATCACCATTTTAGAAAATTGGGGGACTCAATTGGGGGACTCAAAGTCAATGACTTTTACTAATGATGGCAGCACCTTAGCACACGCAGCTACCAGCGCTACTGCCCAATAGCTTCATTCTACACGCACTCCAGAAGTTATTGATTTGATGACGGGAGACTGCGGGTCGGATGAAAATGAACCACTGGCCACATTTGGCCCCCGGGCCGCACTTTGGACACGTCTGGTATATGTGGAGAACAACCCGATTGACCGTGGTTGGATTTTGTCGCAACGTGTGGAAGTCCGTTACGATCAAAATTGCCTGTGCTCACCTTGCTCTCCTTGCCGTCAGTCGATCACAACGTTCCGTAAGCAAAAAGCCCAATTTAGCGGCAGGATCAATAGCGTATCCTCCAAAAGCCATTTAGGTCCATTTGTGGCAGCAAATTGTAATTACACGCAACGAGGGCGACGAGGGCGGCTTTTCCGGGATGCGGCGTCCGTCGGTGGATGTACGTTGACGCTCGCTGTGGGAGCGTGGGCGAGTTCACACATCCCCAAAATAGCAGCGGCGCTTGTCAAAAGCCGCCCTTTCGGGGCTGTCATCGCCAAAAGAATTTCAAACGAGCGGTGGCACAAAAGGCAATTCAACGTTACGCGAGCGGCGGGGAGCCTTCAGCACTTGACTGACCTCAATATTTTTAGTTTTATTTTTTTTGAATTCCAGAACAATTATAACGGTGAGTGACTGACAACCGCTCCAGAGGGTACCTCACTTCTCGAAGCAGCTCAGTTTGGGCTGTGGTTCAACCCTTCACTTCAACTCATTCACTGCCATTCACCAATTGATTCGGGAATTCAAAATAAAACGCCATTCCCAAATTTGTTCTGGTTTTGTTTTTTCATGCTTGGGTGTCGGTAAAGCGTTGGCCATGGCCTCTGGCAATGTTTTTTTCTTTTCCACAAGGGCGTCGCATTTCCTTTTGTCCATGTTAGCGCTTTGTTCCAGCTTCAGCTGTTGTTAAAGCGCTATATAAACGAATATGTATGCATTGCATTGGATTTTGTACAGCTGCCCCCATTTCAAGCTCAGATAATTCCAGACCCATTGAACTTAGTAATTAACTCTTTCTGATGAAAAAAGAGCGTATACGGTTTCTTACGCTGCATTCAATGTTTATGTAGTCCTAAAACTCCATATTCTGTGGGTCCTGAAATTTGAGTGACAATAACAAAAACCCTGGCACTGCAGCGGACACATTTTTATAATAATAATAATAATAATAACAATAATAATAATAATACTAATAATAATAATAATAAGAAGAAGAAGAAGAAGAAGAAGAAGAAGAATGAACCAGAGGCAATCATCATTTTGAACCCATCAAATAATAATAATAATAATAATAATAATAATAATAATAATAATAATACATTTAATTTACAAGCGCCTTTCAAAGCACCCAAGGGTATTTCACAATTAAAAGAACAATAAACACCAAAAACAACAAAGCCATACATAAAATGATAAATAATAAAAGAGATGATTAAATAATTACCGTGTTTATTTGAGTATAACGTGCACACGTGTATAAGGCGCACCCCTAATATTCAATTAAAAATCAGTATTTTTCTCGGCTATCAGTATATCAATTAAAAAATAAAAAACACTGAATGGAAACTCTGGATTTTGGTAATGGTGCAAAACAGCAATGCTTAACTCACGTTTCAGTGTGGGTGAGACGAGGAAAGGAAATGTCGTTGTGAGAATCAAAACTGAAGGGCCAATGGAGAATAGCCATGGAAATGCCGCCTCCTCCTGGAAGGGATAAAACATTAAATATACAATAAATTCTCGTTATATCGATAGTACCGCTTATTACGCTAATATTTCTATGAACGCAAGGAGAAAATTACATGCGCGCAGGGTCGGATATATCGATAGTCCCGGTTGTATCGATATTTTTTCGGACTCCCGAGAATACCTATATAACGAGACTTTACTGTATATGAGAATTTCTTTGCCAGGCCTCGTTTATAACGCTCACCCAAACTTTGAGTTATTTTTTAGGTAGAAAATGTTGCGCGTTATACTCGAATAAATACGGTAATTGATTTTGCACATTGTATGCTAGTGAATGAGTTAAAGGACAACCCACACCGCCATTGTTTTGTTTCTGGAGCAAGGCAATTTGTGGGTGGGCCAATCCTAACGTGACGTCACAAACAAGGGGGCGGGACTTTCTCAAACTCCCCAGTTTCCAGCTCATTTGTGGCAGTTTTGGGACACTTTAAGTCATTTTTATTTGTGCTTTGCATTTGACTAAAAATATCAGTCTGCGTGTTTTGGGTATTTTAGATGTTGCTGTGCCGATGACCATTTTGTGTTTGGGAGCCTTTTACTGAGCGAGTTGCTTGTTCTGTAGCCACAAAGGAACATGTCGTCTTGTGCCGGTCCGAAGCCCGGATAAATACAGAGGGTTGTGTCAAGAAGGGCATCCGACGTAAAAGCTTGGCCAAAACAAACATGCGTATCAAACCTCTAAAGATGGAGGACACTGATTTGCTGTGGAGACTCCTAGAAGGGAAAAGCTGAAAGGAAAAGAAGAAGATGCTATAAAACGTTTTTCTGATGTCAGTTAGGAAACCAAAAAATGATGTCGGTTGTCCTTTAATGTATTGAATGGATCATGTACAAATTTAACAATTGCTTATTTGCTAAGGGCTATTCGTTAGTTTGAAATCGAGGTGTGATTCATATTTTTCATGTTTCTCCTATCACCCCCCCCCCCCTCAACACCCCCTCCACGCCCTGTGCCAAAAAGTGCCTTTGGGGCCGCCCAGCCCGAGCATAAAGTGGCTTTTACGGTTCGAGGCCCGCCGACAGTCTGCAAGACTATGGAACGGGCTCGGGGGAGCCTGTGGGGACTACTTTGATGGGACTGAAATAATCGTAGGCAACTAATCAATACAACACATCCCGCTAAGCCCATCTCCTCCGAGACGCACGTGCGCACGCCATTAACTTTCATGGAGTGCTTTGTCTCTTCCCTGTGCGGGTGCGAATGGCAAGAAAACAACAACAACAACAAAAATGGGGTTGACCTGACAAGACCGAGTTGCGCTTTGGCACTTTCGGATACGTTGACGCAATGCAGTCTGGCGCTTTGGTGTAGCTCGTGGCCGGCCAGCCAAGCGAGACGCGGCATTAAAAATGGATGATGTCAGCCGCTGATCAACACGAGGAAGGAGATGGGCGCTCATGGGAAATGCTCGCCTGCAAAACCCCCAAAAAAAGGGAAGCTTGCGGGTGTCGCGTGAAACTCAAATCTTGGCTAATTGGAGAAGGAATTGAAAAGGAGCTTCGCGATTGATCAAGTTGTCGACGGAGCGCAGGATTTGCATTTATTTTGACGTTTTTAGGGAACCAACATCTTGTCATGATTCGGTTTACAATAAATGACATTTGCTTTCATTGTGGCTGCCGCTGCTCACTCGCACACAAAAAAAATCCCCTGTGACTGTAAAGTGTCCTTGAGAATTTTGAAAGGCGCTTAGAATTTTTTTTTAATGTATTATTATTACTATTATTATTATTATTATTATTATTATTATTATTATTATTATTATTATTATTATTATTATTATTTACTGCTGTGATTCTGTTCCGTTCGTGACCAACAGACGGCATTGCACCAGTTAGTCAGTATTTATTTATTTATTTATGCATTTATATTTATGTAGTTGTTTGCGTGTTTTTTTATTTATTTATTTATTTATTTATTTATTTATTTATTTTGCTTATTTAATTGTTTGTTTGATTTACTTATTTTGTATTTATTTTGTTTTTATTTGCTTGTTCATTTATTTACTTAGCGATTTATTTATTTATTCATTTATTTATTTAGTGATTTAGTTGCTTCTTTATTTATTTATTTATTTATTTATTTATGTATTTTATTACTTATTAATTCATTATTTATTTATTGATTTGTTTTTTGTATTTATGTTGTATTTATTTATTTGTTAGTTTGTTTGTTCATATACTAGTTACCTATTTATTTAGCTCTTTATTTATGTATGTATTATTTGTTAATTTATTTCCGTATTTTTTTTATTTAATTATTTATTTATTACCTATTTAGCTATTAAGCTATGTATCTCTTGCTTTTTAGACGTATTTATTTATTTAGTTCTCTATTAGCTATTTAGCTATTAAGCTATTGATCTCTTGTTTATTTATTTATTTATTTATTACCTATCTTGCTATTAAGCTATTTAGTTATTTATCTTTTGATTTTTTATGTCTATTTGGATTGGATTGGATTGGATTGGATTGGATATGCCTTTATTAGTCTCACAGTGGAGAAATTTACATTTCATTTATTTATCTATTACCTCTTTAGCTATTAATCTATTTATCTATTTATTTATTTTTTTCTTGTCTGTGTAAAAAGGGGCTGTGACTTGGTCATTGTCTCGTTTCATTACTATCGTCTTTTTTTTTTTTTTTTTTTAATCACTGTCACCCTGTTTTGTTTTTGTTGACTATTACGGTTTAAAATGTTCCGTTAGCAAGTCTTTGAAAATGCAAGTTGCAAAAAACGCCAGGACGGATGTTTCGCCATTCACAAATCAAAATCTCAGCCATATATCTATATTTTAAATTGCTCAATTAGAAAAAAATATATATTGACGCTTGCGCCATATCAGGACTGGCAATCGCTGTTACCATGACAACCGGCGCCAAAAAAGGGACCGCATCGATTTGGTTGCCGGCGACGAGCAACGCGGTGACATTTTGGAGACGTTTTCCGGATACTTGCGGGGACGGCGGCGGCGGATTGCAAGTGCGCCAAAACACCACCGCTATCTACCCCCCCCCCCCCTCCAAATAGCTTTTTATTACGATTCCAAAATGACACAGAGGTCCTCTCCATTGTTATTCGGGTGCGTGGATCTTATTTAGACGGATGGCTCATTCCCGTCGGCGGCCGGCGGGCGGGACTGTGCTCATGATGTGCGCGCGGCGTAACAAATGGTATAACAATCTGCTTGTCTTTGACTCGCCCGATTCATCATCGCCATCATGGCCTTCCTGCCATATTTTGCCGCCCGCCATTTCAATCAACATCCGCACGAGCCGTATCATCAAGGCCGATGGCAGCAACGCCCGCCCGCCCGCCTCAGGATATTTGTCTTTTTTTTTGTAAGAGAGAAAATCAAAACGCTGTGAGATATCATGACGGGTTTGTAATTACAGTGTCTACCATCTGTCTGGCGGAGGCCATCAGCAAATTTAGTCCTAATCAAAGCTGACACCCCCCAGGCGATTCTTTTCTGACGGAAAGGTACATCGGAAACAGCCGTTAGATTGATTGGATTGGATTAGCCTTTATTCATCTCGCACTGGAGAAATTGACATAAACTAAATAGCAATTAATTACATGGGTAGCTAGCTATTAGCTAGAGGGCTATCTATTAGCTATATAGCTATTGTGCTGGCTAGATAGCTATCTAGCTGGCTAGATCACTAGCTATCTAGCTATTAGCTATCTATTATCTATCTGTTAGCTAGCTAGCTAGCTTTCTACTGTATCTATTTGAGTTACTTGTGCATTGAATTTATAAATGAAATGTATTATCTTTTATGAGATTAGATTAGATTAGCCTTTATTCATCCCACGCTGGAGAAAATTACATTGAACAGCACCAAAGTGATGAAAGGAAGAGGAAAAGAAAGAAAGGAAAGGAAACAAAAATACAGGAGCTGTTGTAAAGGCAACCACTCTCGCGGCGCCACCTTGAAGTCAAAACAACAAAAACAAACTAAAGAAATAATTACCTGGCTAGCGAGCTATTAGGTATAGAGCTATCTATTAGCTATATAGCTATCTGTCTATTAGCTGGCTCAATAGCTATCGAGCTAGCTATCTGTTAGTTAGCTAGCTAGCATTCTGTCAATGTGAGTTATTTTCGGGTTGAGTTTATCAATGAAGTGTAATATATTGGATTAAATTTAGATTAGCCTTTATTCGTCTCACAGTGGAGAAATTTACATAAACTAAAGTACAAATGGCTATTTATTAGCCAGGTAATTATATAATAGACGAAGCTATATAGCTATCTATTAGCTATCTGTTAGCTATCTATTAGCTATCTATTAGCTATCTGTTAGCTATCTGTTAGCTAGGTAACTAGCTTTCTATCTATTTGAGTTACTTTCAGGTTGAGTTTATCAATGAAATGTATTATATATTATTAGATTACATTTGATAAAATTAGCATTTATTAGTCTCATACTGGATAAAAGTACATTTCACAGCAGCAAAGTGATGGAATTAACAGGAGAGGAAAGGAAAGGAAGAAGTACAAAAACAAAATACAGGAGCTTCTTTCTATAAAGGCAGCCACGCTTGCTGCGCCATTTTGAAGTCAAAATAACAAAAAACTTAAATAACAAATAATTACCTGGCTAGCTATCGATTAGCGATGGAGCTATCTATTAGCTCTATAGCTATCGAGCCAACGATTCTCACTTTTATCTCAGAATTTTGACTTTAAAAGTCTGAATTCTGAGATAAAACTCGAGGCTCCGAAGGGGCCATTTGAATGTTTGTTGGAGAGAAAACATTTAGCGGCATAAACGAGATTTTAATATGCCGTTTATGCCGATGAGGGCCAAACGAATAAATGACAAATTTAATCACTCTGTCTCACTGGAAGTTAGTACGGCGTGGAACATTAAAGCTCTCAATAATTAAAAAACACATTGTTGGATGTTCTTTAACTGAAAGAAGGGAAAAAAATGGTAATTATGACAAAACTGATATTTATATACTTTTGCCACGCACTCCTTTTGTCTTTAGGGTCAAAAATTCTAAATAATTTGAAGGCAACAGTAAAACGTCATTTTTGAGAGAATGTAACTTCTTTGTATGTCAAGCACATATGAAGAAGATGGTTTACGCCTTTGGGGTCATTTTTTTGGATCCTGCGCTCTTTTTAACTGTCTAAAACAGATTATATATTTAAATATATTTAAATAGAGCTAGCAAGCTAACTAGTTAGGTCACAAAAAGTTATTTAGTTAGCTCACTAGCTAGTTAGCTAGCTAGTTAGGTCGCTAGCTATCTCCCTCGTTAACTAAATATTTAATTTTGTAAAGTGTATACTTTCTTTAGTCGCTAGCTAATTAGGTTGCTAGTTAGGTCGCTATTTAGGTCACTAGTTAGGTCGCTAGTTAGCTAGCTCTCTAGGTAGGTTGCTAGCTAGATAGTTATATCACTAGTTAGGTCATTAGCTAGCCAGCTGGCTCGTTTAGTTGTTAGCTAGATAGCTAGTTGGGTCGCTAGCTCGTTGGCTCGCTAGCTAGTTGGGTCACTAGCTAGATAGCTAGTTAGGTGGCTAGCTAGCTCCGACGCTAACTAAATATTTAATTTTGTAAAGAGTATACTTTCTTTAGTCGCTAGCCAGCCAACTCGCTAACTAAATATTTAATTTTGTAAAGTGTATACTTTCTTTAGTCACTAGCTAGATAGCTAGCTTGTTAACTAAATATTTAATTTTGTAAAGTGTATACTTTCTTTAGTCGCTAGCTACATATCTCGCTTGCTAACGAAATATGTAATTTTGTAAAGTGTGTACTTTCTTTAGTCGCTAGCTAGTTATTTAGGTTTCTAGCCAGCTAGCTCGCTCACTAACTAAATATTTAATTTTGTAAAGTGTATACTTTCTTTAGTCCCTAGCTATATAGCTAGCTCACGAACTAAATGTTTCATTTTATCAAATGTATACTTTCTTACATGTACAGCCAAAGCTTAATCAACACTTTTATTTCCACCCGTCATTTCCTTCTGTACTTTTACTTCATCTAATTGGAAAATGTGCGTATTTTTGGCCCGTTTTGCAGCGTATGGCAAATTCCGCAAAATCCTATAGTTTTTATCTATTTCACTATTGTGCTACATTGAACGTACTAGCTAGCTTGTGTGCTCTGATTAAATATATTTAAATAGAGCACGCAAGCTAGCTAGTTAGGTTGCAAGCTAGCTAGTTAGGTCGCTAACTAGTTATCTCACTAGCTAGCTAGGTAGTTATGTGGCTAGCTAGCTCCCTCGATAACTAAATATTTAATGTAAAGTGTATAATTTCTTTAGTCGCTAGCTAGCTAGTTCGCTAGTTAGGTCACTAGCTAGCTAGCTAGTTAGGTGAATAGCTAGCTAATTAGTTAGGTCGACAGCTAGATAGCTAACTATGTAGGCTGCTAGCTAACAACTAGTTAGGTCGCTAGCTAGCTAGCTAGTTAGGGCACTAGCTAGCTAGCTTGCGAACTAAATATTGAATTTTGTAAAGTGTATACTTTCTTTAGTCGCTAGCTAGTTAGCTAGCTAGTTAGGTCGCTAGCTACCCAGCTAGCTACTTAGGTCACTAGTTAGCTCCCGAACTAAATATTTGATTTTGTAAAGTGTATACTTTCTTACATTTACAGACAAAACTTAATTAGCACTTTTCTTCCTCCGCCCGTCATTTCCTTCCGTACTTTTACTTCGTGTAATTGGAAAATGTGCGTATTTTTGGCCCGTTTTGCAGCGTACGGCAAATTCCTCATTCAACGACAGCATCAAGTGGGTGATGCTATTGCGGCGTGTGCACGATACCTCATCAAGATAGTGTGACGGCATCCAAGGGATGTCAACAAACTCTTTCGCATGCTAATGAGCTAATGCTGGGTATATGATCACCACCTCCGACTTGGTACTTTTCCATTCAAGAAGCAACAAAATGTGCGCTTTTCTCATCTCTTTGTTTCCATTGTGCACTCTTTTATCTGGGATGGCCTTCTGTGACGCCTATTTTTTTTTCTTCTTCTTTGTTCAAAGTTTTTATCTATTTCACTATTGTGCCACACTGAATGTGTCAAAACATAATTACAATCAACGGCCCCGTGTTTTCCCTCGGGTGGAAGAAGAGGTACTTTCTTGGGGGGGTAAGGAGGCCATTTTTAATCAACATCTGGCGATGAAACAGCCACGGTTGTCCGACATTGTGTACGACGGAGTGAGACAAAGAACGTTTGTGTGACTTGTGTGACGGCAGGTGCGTGTGCAACATCGACTGTTCCCACATCAGCTTCAATCCCGTGTGTGCCTCGGATGGCCGTTCCTATGACAACCCCTGCCAGGTGAAGGAGGCTTCCTGTCAGAAGCAGGAACGCATCGAGGTCAAGCACCTGGGACACTGCCAAGGTTACACTCCTCATTTCATTCACATTGCAAAATGAATCTTATGTTAGGACAAATACCCCCCAAAAATCCATATCCCCGAGCCATAACGGAAATACAGTGATACCTCGGTTTACGAACACTTTAGCTCACGAACGAGCCCGTTCTCCTAACAACAAAATGGCAGCCGACTGTTTTTGTCCTCTATTCCCCGCCCCCAGTCTTTGGTTAAAGCCACATGATTGGTCAGGAACGCAGCAGTGAGAGAAGGTGGTATAAACATTAAAGAGACAGGCAGACGTTAGAGAGAATTTCAACCTTGATAGTTCAAAGGCAGAGTGTAGACTGCAAGGTTAAAATATCCCATCAATCAGGCTCCACAAACAACCCGCACAAGCCATCTGTACACTTGATGCAAAAAGCTATCAACCCAGCTAAACAGAACACAATTGATGAGGAACTAGATAAAATTATCGCAGAGAAAGCACCTACAAGGGATCATGCCTCAAGATGGTGAAAGAAGAAGGTTCCTCATCAAGTGTTTAATACTGAGGAAACCGGCCACTCCATTCCATCAAGCCATCAACTACCATCACAAAGGTAAATAAAACAACTTTATTATACAGGGCAGTTTATTTCTTTAATTATAATACCATAGCACATTCATTATACATAAAATAAGGTATATTTTGTGTAGTTCACAGGCTTAGAAAATTAGAAAGTAGAAAATTATGTTTTATGGGCACCTGGGAACGGATTATTCTCATTTTAATGGTTTCCTATGAGAAATTAATTTTTGGGATCCACACTTTTCGCCTTACACACTGTCTAGGAACCAATTCATTTCGTAAGCCAAGGTATCACTGTATTCCATCCCCGATTTATGCACGTTGTAAAAAAAAAAAAGTTACCAAAAAAAACTGAAAGAAATTGAGAGCTAACAGCGGCGTCCACTTTGATATGCATGACGGTGCGTTTTCTTCCGGAGCCCTTTCAGCGAAGTGAAATCACAGCGAATTGTGGGGTATCCCTACTGTGGCATTTGTTCAAACGTGAATCCGCTAATGGCTCGGGCCAAAAGGTTTTGTTCGGGGATCAATGTCTTCTTCTGGCCTTTTTCCAGATGGGAACAAAGGCGGAGACGGACATTTCGCGCCCACCGACATCACAAGTAAGTGCCAAGGTTTATCAGGGGATGCCCACCACTCTTAACATGCAATATATACATCATCCATATATCAATGAGCTGCTCCGGTTTATGCGCGTGTCTGTCCCAGTACTTTTTTGGGCAGCAGGCAGGGAACACCCTGAACCGGTCGGCAGCCAATCGCAGGACACACAAAGACAAACATCGATTTTATATATATATATATATATATATATACAGTATATATATATATATATATATATATATACAGTAAAGTCTCGTTATATCGATATCGGATATATCGATAGTCCCGGTTATATCGATATTTTTTCTGACTCCCTTGAATATCGATATAACGAGACTTTACTGTATATATATATATATATATATATATATATATATATATATATATATATATATATATACAGTATACATATAAACACACATACACACACATACACACATATACTGTAGATACACACACATATACTGTAGATACACACATATATATATATATATATATATATATATATATATATATATATATATATATATATATATATATATATATACACACACACATTATATGTAGATACAGTAAAGTCTCGTTATATCGATATCGGATATATCGATAGTCCCGGTTATATCGATACTATTTCTATGCACGCACGGAGAAAATTACATGCAAACAGGGTCGGATATATCGATAGTCCCGGTTATATCGATATTTTTTCGGACTCCCTTGAATATCGATATAACGAGACTTTACTGTAATACATTTCATTTATAAGCCTTTCAAAACTCTCAAAGTCACTTTACAGTCACAGGATAAGTGACCTTGAGAGTATATACACACACACGTACACAATTTCATCTACACTTTTACTGTATATACACACATATATATACACACACACATATATTTATATACAGTATATACACACACATAAATACACATTTATGTACATACTTTTACATATGCAGAAATATATATATATATATATATATATATATATATATATATATATATATATATATATATACATACATATACACATTCATACGTACACACATTCATACGTACACACGCACACGCGCCGGCGCGCACACGCACACACATGCACACACACACACACACACACACACACACACACACACACATATATATATATACACGTGTGTAAGTGTTTGAAGCATTGTTTGGTCTATGGCGACACTAATATTCCACTTTTTCTCTTTCTGTTGTCAGGAAACGGACAGGCAGACGGCCTGTACACGGCGTGTCCAGATCTCTACAAGAACTACTGCGTGCACGGGGAGTGTCAGTTCCCCAGCATCCCCGCCCAGCCCTCATGCAGGTACGCACGCACTCGTGCACCACCACGACACGCGGCGTCTGCGTCGAAGGTCCGTCGTGAAGAGGAAGAAAATAAAATGGCGGCCTTGTTGACCTTGGACAAGTGGCGTCACGGCCTTCACGTTGCACATTCTCACAATATCTGAATAGAATGCAAATGCAGAACGCGTGCGTGTATTCGAAGAGTTATTAATTTTCAATTGCTGTCATTCTTTTTTTTTTTAATGGCTGCATTCTTTTCCTTCACTATCTGGCTGGCTGGCTAACTGGCTGGCTACCTAGCTGGCCACCTGGCTAGCTGTCTATTTGCTATCTTTTTGCTATCTATTAGCTATCTGGCTAGCTATCTGGCTATCTAGCTAGCTGTCTATTGGCTATCTGGCTGGCTACCAGGCTAGTTATCTATTTGCAATCTTTGCTAGCTGAAGTCCGAACCAAATTGTCTTATGTAAACAACAATAGCAGTCATTATTCTTGACTTCAGATTAGAAAACTAATTATTCATTCATTTGTTGTGTGTTATGTATTTAATATGTGGTGGGGATTAAACATTCTAATGGCTTCCTCAAATTCAAAATGGCCCCCCAACAGGAAAGCGGAGCTACAACGTGGCCCACCCGCGGCAAAAATAATGACTTTGACACCATTGCCCTTGTAACAAACAAACAAACAGGAAAAAGAGTCCAAATTTAGACAGTTGAAGAAAACTTAGCTCAGACTCTCTCAAAAGACAACCGACATCTAACTGACATCAGAAAAACGTTTTATAGCATTTAAAATACCCAAAACACGCAGGGTGATATTTTTAGTCAAATGCAAAACACCAATAAAAATGACTTAGTGTCCCAAAACTACTTCAAAATGACCTCAGAAAGTCCCGCCCCCTTGTTCGTGGCGTCACGCCAGCACGTCTTGCATTGCTTGAGAATCAAAACAATGGCTTCAGATTCGTAGAAGTTGCTTTCTTGTTACTCATCCAGTTATGAATATGATTCAAATTGTTCTGAATAGGAAAGCATAAATGTTTGCAATCGATTACAGAAGTTATTCCGTGTCATTTTGAGCCATCTGGACAGAATCGCAGTACCCAGAAAATGCAGAAGATGGCGCCAAAGCTCCATTGGGAATGGGCTGATTTGTCTGCTGGGAATTTGTGTCAGCGAATATCAAATAGTAGTCTTGGTGCAACACACAACGATTCACCATCGTGTTATTTCTGTGTTTTCCTTCTAATTTCGCACGGATAAACACGAAGTTTTCAGACCAAACAAAGTACCCAAAATGCATTGTGTGTCGCTTTCTCGGTCAGGAGCGTTCCTGCCGTGACGTCACGTCAGGCATCGTCATCAACTCGAAAACAAGACTTCCTGAATATTCAGCATGAGTCTTAAAACGTAAAATATAGCTATATGCCGTGGAATCTTTGTAAAATGCTCTCAGTAGAAGTCATTTAAAGTGATTTTACAAATTATGGACACAACTTGTCCGGGGGCGTCGGTTGTCCTTTAAAGTATTTGAGTGAAGCACAGCCTTCTTTTGTTTCTTTGGGACATCCATTTGCGACGCGCGCACAATGCACCGGCGCATAATGTAAGCGCCGGCGGACGCGGTTTAACTGGGATGACTCAACTCGGATTGGCTATTTTTGCAATTGGCTTTTTTGTTTTGGCGATGGAATGAGTTTGACTTACCTGGGAGGCTTTGTTTCTTGCCCGAGGAGACGGCAAAGCCGCGCCGCTGCTTTCCTCGATTTGCGTTTTTGCTTGGGCTCCTAACAACAACAAAAACACAATTATGCTCAGAGAAATGGGATGGTTTTTTTTTTTTGTACTATTGCAAATATTTCATGGGCATCTTCATTTTATATTTTTACATTTTCGATGCATCTTTATTTTTTATTTTTTGTTAAAATTTCAAACATTATCGAGGCATCTTCATTTTTATATTTTTACAATTTCAAACATTTTCGAGGTATCTTAAAAGACAACCGACGTCTCCGGACAGGTTGTGTCCATAATTTGTAACATGGCTTCAAATGACTTCTACTGAGCGTATTTCACCGCAAGATTCCACCGCATATAGCTATAGTTTACGTTTTAAGACTTGCGCTGAATATTTCGGAAATCTTGCTTTTTGAGTTGGTGACAAGTCCGGACGTGACGTCACTGAAGGAACGCCCCTGACGAAAAAAAAGGACACATTGTAGCAGTCCTTTCGTGGCCTCGATGCATTTTTCTGTACTTGTTTGGTCTGAAAACTTCGTGTTGCACGAAAAAGAGCCAGAAGAGGGCGTCAAAGCTCCATGTAAGGAATTTATCAGCCCGTGAATACGGGCTGATTAATTCCTCACAGGAGCTTGGTGGCCATTTTCTGGCTCTTTTTGGGTGAGACATTTCCCCCCAATGTTGCCTGAAAATGGCACGGAATAAATTATTTAATCGATTGCAAACATGTATGCTTTCCTCTTCAGAACTATTTGAATCATATTCATTTATATTCATCAGATTTTGGACACTTTAAGTCATTTTTATTGGTGCTTTGCATTTGAATAAATATATCAGCCCGCGTGTTTTGGGTATTTTAGATGCTATAAAACGTTTTTCTGATGTCAGTTAGGAAACAAAAAAGTGACGTCGGTTGTCCTTTAATTATTTTTTTTTGGTCCTATTTCAAAGATTTGATAAGCATCTTCATTTTATATTTTTACATTTTCGATGCATCTTTTTTTAAATTTTTTGTTAAAATTTCAAACATTATCGAGACATCTTATTTTTTATATTTTTACCCTTGCAAGCATTTTTGAGGAATCTTTTATTTTTACAATTTCAAATATTTTCAAGGCACCTTATTTTTTTTTACAATTTCAAACATTCATATGCATATTAATTTTAATATTTTTACATTTTCCATGCATCTTAATTTTTATTTTTTTGTTAAAATTTAAAACACTTGATTGGCATCTTAATTTATATATTTTTACAATTTAAAATATTTTAATAATAATATTGATTCATTTAATTTATAGGCGTCTTTCAAAACTCAAGGACACTTTTTTCAAGGCAATTTTTTTTGCAATTTCAAACATTTGAGGCTTCATATTTTTTTTACAATTCCAAACATTTTCTAGGGATGTTAATTTTATAGTTTTACACTTTCGATCCATCTTAATTTTTATTTTTTGTTAACATTTCAAACATTTGCTAGGCATCTTAGTTATATTTTTTACAATTTAAAGCATTTTCTAAGGATCTTAATTTTTAGATTTTTACAATTTCAAACATTTTCGGGGCATTTTTTTTCACAATTTCAAACATTCATAGGCATATTAATTTTAATATTTTTACATTTTAGATGCATCTTCATTTTTATTTTTTGTTAACATTTCAAAAATTTGCTTGCCATCTTCATTTTTATATTTTTACAATTTCAAACATTTTCGAGGTATATTCATTTCTTTTTTTTGCGATTTCAAACATTTTCTATGCACGTTACTTTTAGATTTTTACATTTTCGGTGCATCTCAATTTTTATTATTTTTTTTTTATTTCAAACATTTGCTAGGTAGGAATCTTATTTTTTATATTTTTACAATTTCAAACATTCATTGGCATATTAATTTTAATATTTTTACATTTTCAATGCATCTTCATTTGTATTTTTTGTTAAAACATTTTCTAGGCATCTTTATTTTTATATTTTTACAATTTCAAACATTTTCGAGACATCTTATTTTTTTTTTTTGCAATTTAAAACATTTTCTAAGCATCTTTTTTTGCAATTTCAAACATTTTCGAGGCATCTTGTTTTTTTTGCAATTTCAAACATTTGCTAGGCATCTTTTTTCTACAACTTCAAACATCTCTTAGGCATATTAATTATTTTTACAGTTTCAAACATTTTCTCGGCAAATTGTTTTTACAATTTCAAAAATTTTTGAGGCATCTTATTTTTTTGCACTTTCAGCCATTTCCTAGGCATCTTATTTTTTTTAATACTTTCCAATATTTTCTAGGCATCTTCATTTTAATTTTTGTACAATTTCAAACATTTGTTATGCATATTAATTATTTTTACAATTTCAAACATTTGCTCTGCAATTTGTTTTCACCATTTCAAACATTTTCTAGGCATCTTAATTTTTTTTACAATTTCCAATATTTTCTAGGCATATTTTTTATTTTTGACAATTTCAAACATTTTCAAGGCATCTCAATTTTTTTTTTATTTTTTTTTACAATTTCCAATATTTTCTAGGATCGTAATTTTTATTTCGGACAATTTCAAACATTTTCTAGGCATATTAATCAATTTTACAATATCAAACATTTGCTCGTTAATTTTTTTTGCCATTTCAAACATTTTCTAGGCATCGATGAAAACGTTTCTTCAGCCGTCATCTGTACTTCTTTGGCTGAAGAAACCTTTTCATCGAATGGACCACTCCTGTACAACTGAGAGCTACAGACGTATTTTCTAGATATGTTATATACTTATTTTTTTACAATTTCAAACATTTGAATCATATCCACCCGAATTCTGAATTGCTCAGAGCCATTTTTGCTCTGGTGACCCAACTACACTCCCCCCCCCCCCCCCCACACCTCGTCAACTATTCCAATGTAAAATTCCTACATTCCGACCCCCCCCCCCCCCCCCCCCCCCCCCCCCCTTTGACCACATTTGCGTTTTAATCAAATGTCAAGCATTTATCTCCGTTTCTCCAGTTGAGTCTTCATTAGCAATGAAACCCCCAAATCAGCAGCGCCCCCCAACCCCCATTGGTGGCAGGCAGCTGCGTTGAATCGGCCACGAATGAGTGAAAAACTGCACCTTCGACTCTCGGCGACGCAAAAAAACATTTGAGATTCGCAGTCGGTACCAAAGCACGACGTCGAGAAACGAAGACAACAAGCAGGGGGTAGGGAGGTGAATGTGTAATTGTATGGCCAACACTTTCATCATTTACCGCCTGATAGTGAAGCAGCCGGAGGGTCTGGGCGTCTCTCGCAACTTCGACAACCGTAGCACCCCCACCCACACCACGATCCCTCCCTCACCACCCACACGACTTCGTCGACACTGATTTGCATGAGCTGAGCACTCAAAGATCTCTGCCGCCCCCTGGTGGTCACCGTCATCACATCTTGGATACCAACCTCCCAAAACAAATGTCAGGGTTCGTTGTATTCACATCGTGTATGTTGATGTGGACCCTCCAAAAACAAACAAATAAATAAATAAATAAATAAATAGATCAAAGATCGTCATCATCATATCTTGTATCGCAATGTGGGAACCCACGCCCCCAAAAAATATGTTGAGGTTCGCCATAATCATATCTTGTATCCCAATGTAAGAACCCACCCTCCCAAAAAAAGATGTTGAGGTTCACCGTAATCATATCTTGTATACCAATGTGTGATCATAAAGCAAATAAACAGAAAAAGACGCAAAAAAAATCAGAATTAATATTTTTCACAGATGCAACAGTCACTTTTCAACCTCTCTAATAATAATAATAATAATAATAATAATACATTTCATTTATAAGCGCCTTTCAAAACTCTCAAGGTCACTTTACAGTCACAGAATAAGTTTTTTTCTGTGGGTGAGCAGTGGCAGCCATACGCGGCAGCGTTCACTCAACCCGGAATAACTCAAATAGATAGAAAGCTAGCTAGCTAATAGATAGCCAATAGATAGCTAGCTAGATAGTTTGCCAGCCAACTAGAAAGATATACAGCTAGCCTGTAACATAGCTAGCTAACTACCTAACTAGCTAACTAGTTAACTAGCTAACTAGCTAGCTAGCTAGCTGGATAGCTGGATGGATGGATGGATGGATGGATGGTTAGCTAATAGCTAGCTAGGCCTCCTCCCACAAAAAAAACTTTTTACATAGACTTTAAAGGAATGACGTGATTTGATCGATAGTTATAATGTACAGATGGCGCTAGCGTTAGCATCGCGACGCATCGAGCGGTCCGACACACCCGCCCCCCCTCCCATTCCCGCCCCCGTTACGCAATTATAAGTCCAGATTTATGCAGCGTGGCGCTATTCCCGGCTCGCTGCGACCTTGTTTCAATCTCGAGTTCAATGGCGGTCATCGCTTTCGCCGATAACAAGACGAGCTCCAACGGCGCAGCGGCTCGTTTGCTCATGTTTTGCATCGATTAGATTCCAACTAACAAGAAATTAGGATGAGTACACAGACGAAACCCGCAGAAACATCAGATTTTCTTTTTTTCCCCAGTTTCTTTGTATCATGTGCGGGTTCGTCCTTGTCTTTGCCGCGGATTGCCTTGCTCCCGTTCCTCCAGGGAGAGCATCAAATAAAAACAAGGCCGACAACAAAGCTATTTAAATAAATACCACTTGCTAAACTATAAAAGCGTATTGCAAAGTTTGCGATCACAGGAAAATGGACGTGATTTTCGTACCTGGTATCAGTCACGCACACACGGTACGGTGGAAATGGGCGTTTGCACTGTTGTGGGAGTGAACACACTTGGTTCCCTGACTTAAATCAAGGGTGACAAAGTCATGTTTTGGTGCAGGTGGGCCACATAGTAGTTACGGTTTCCTCTCAGGGCTGTTATGAATTTGGGGAAGCCATTAGAATGTTTGATCCCCTCCACATATAACATCTGGAACACCCAACAAATTAACAAATAACTAGTTTTTAAATTGGAAGTCAAGAATAATTAGTGTTCTTGTGGTTGACATATGACAATTTGAAATTTTGGTTGACACTTTAGCAAGCATCATAGCACTTGAAATACAGTACTTGATTTGCTTTGGCGGGCCGAATAAAATAATGTGACGGGCCAGATTTGGCCCTGGGGCCTTGACTTGGACAACAATGATGTGAGGGATTAGCCAGCTAACTGAATAGATAGAGAGCTATCTTGCTCGCTCGCTAGCTAGCTCAATAGACAAACATGGAATTTCACAATTTGCTTTTATGGGCCGAATAGAATGATGCAGCGGGCCATATTTGGCCCCCGGGCCTTAACTTGGACACCTGTGATGTGAGAGATTAGCCAGCTAGCTGAATCCATAGAGAACTACTATCTTGATCGCTAGCTAGCTCAATAGACGAACGTGGAATTTCACAATTTGCTTTCGTGGGCCGAATAAAATGATGTGGCGGGCCAGATTTGGCCCCCGAGCCGTGACTTGGACACCTGTGCGTCATGACCATCTTGTGCAAAATAAATCTATAGGGAACCTCAAGATCTTCCATTTGCAGGTCATCCAATCGTGAGTCTACTTGAAATCCATCATAGTCTAAAAGGATATATAGTAAAACGTAAGATTTCTGACCATAATCCCTTCTAGAAATCTGTTTAAAACCCGACTTGGTTGAAAACCAAAACAACATTTGCCATTAAAATCAATGTAATCAATATCAATGAGACGCAACACATAGAATGTGACATATAAGGAAGTGGAGGGGAGTTGGGTGGTGCATTCAGGTGCGCTCGGTTAACAAATCAAGAACCAAATTTTGGTTGTAAACCGAGGCATAAGAACCCTGAAATTTTTGGTTGAAAACCGAATTAGATGAGAACCGAGACGTTCGAAAACCCAGATTGGACTGTGGGACTATTTTCTTTTCGGCCCTGATGAATCTTGTTGTCTTGCGTTGCAGTTGCCACTCAGGTTTCAGCGGACCTCAGTGCGACACCAAAGAGTACAACGTGCTCTACGTGGTCCCGGGTTCTGGCAAACTGCACTACGTTCTCATCGCCTCCGTCATCGGAGCCCTGCAGGTGGTCATCATCTGCGTGGTGGTGCTCTGCATTACAAGGTGAGGCATACCCGGAAGCGGGGGACTTTGACCCCAAAAGGGAACTTTGACAACAAAAGGGGACTTTGGCCCCAAAAGGGGACTTTGACCTCAAAAGTGGATTTTGACCCCAAATGTGGAATTTTACCCCAAAAGGGGACTTTGATCCCAAAAGGGGACCTTGACCCCAAAGGGGACTTTGACTCCAAAAGGTGACTTGGACCCCAAATGGGGAATTTTACCCCAAAAGGGGACTTTGATCCCAAAAGGGGACTTTGAGCCCAAAAGGGGACTTTGACCTCAAAAGGGGACGTTGACCCCAAAAGGGGGCTTTGAACCCAAAAGTGGACTTTGACCCCAAAAGGGGAATTTGACCCCAAATGGTGACTGAGACCCCCAAAAGGAGACTTGGATCCCAAAAGGGGACTTGACCTCAAAAGGGGACTTTGACTCCAAAAGGGGATTTTTATCTCAAAAGGGGACGTTGACCCCAAACGGTGACTTGGACCCCAAATGTGGAATTTTACCCCAAAAGGGGACTTTGATCCCAAAAGGGGACCTTGACCCCAAAGGGGACTTTGAACCCAAAAGGTGACTTTGACCTCAAAAGGGGTTGTTGACCTCAAAAGGGGACTTAAACCCCAAAAGGGGATTGTGACCTCAAAAAGTGACATTGACCCCAAAAGGGGACTTTGACCTCAAAAGGGGACTTTGACTCCAAAAGGGGAGTTTGACCCTAAAAGGTGACTGAGACCTCAACAGGGAACTTTGACCGCACAGGGGGACTTTGACCCCCGAAAGGGGACATTAACCCCACAAGGGGACTTTGACCTCAAAAAGGGACTTTGACCCCAAAAGGGGAGTTTGACCTTAAAAGGTGACTGAGACCTCAAAAAGGGACTTTGACCGCACAGGGGGACTTTGACCTCAAAAGGGGACTGAGACACCAAAAAGGGACTTAGACCCATAAAGGGGACTTTGACCTCAAAAGGGGACTTTGACCCCAAAAGGAGACTTTAACCCCCAAAAGGGGCCTTTGACCCCGAAAGGTCACCTTGTACGTGCTCTTTCCTCTGCACGTGGAAACACATGTGACGCCGAACAGACAAACCGGATCAAGTCATGGATGGATGGATGTCTGGCGATTCCTTCCTGCTAATTTTTTTCTCTCTGTGGTCCCCCCCCCCCTCCCCCACGTAGAAAGTGCCCCCGGACCAACAGGATCAACCGGCAGAAGCAAAACAATGTCCACTTCAGCTCCGAGAACACCATGCGCGCCTCCACCAGACTTATCTGATGAGCCTGTTGGTGCGCCCCCCCCCCACTGACAGTCCACATACACTTTTTAGAGCAACCCCCCCCCCCCCCCAAAAAAAAAAAAAATGTAGGATCTGCTTCACTCTCTTAGGGGGGGTCCGTACATCCCACCCACGAACACCCATTGGAGGATGAGGACCTCCGAGAAAAGACTGAGCTAGCGCAGTGGCGCTTGAGGGTTTGCCAGAGGGCACCACGAGGACCTGGACGGGTAACAACATGGGGGAGGGGGGATTGGCATTGGGGGGGTCATCGGAGAATACTGAATGTGCGTATGTACGTCTGGGTGTCGATTTAGAAATGTGACTTTTTGGTAGATGCGGGTTAGCCGATGTCTGTCCATTTTATAGGCGTGGGAGTAGGAGGAGGGGCAACGCAAATTGGGAATAGTGCAAAGCAGGGTAAGGGGACTTTTTTTCTCATTAGGGGCAGGGGGTGGGGGGTGGTACACGTGATGCCTTGCACCTTGTGTTATAGGAGACCACGGAGGTCACAATGTTATTCTAGAGCTCTTCTTCTTCTTCTTTGGTTGTGACAATGACTTCAGCTAGCGTATCTTGGGTCGATTCAGTTCTTTCTACGTTGTCTCGATGGAGTAATTCTTCCCTCTGTAAATGTAAATAAATAATTTATATCATGAGATCTTGCTAATCCCTTATATCACGGGTCTCCATGTCAAGGCCCGGGGGCCAGATCTGGTCCGCCACATCATTTTATTCGGTCCACGAAAGCAAATCAAGGTCAAGAAACTCAATCTCCGTCTATCCATCGAGCTAGTTAGTTTGTGAGTTATCTAGTAAATGAGCTAGTTAGCAATCAAGCTATTTAGAGAGATAGCTAGCTAGCGAGCAAGCTAGCTAGCGAGCAAGCATCAATTTATTCGGCCCATGAAAACAAAACAAACTTGGTAAATTCCATGCTCATCTCTCAAGCTAGCTACCTAGTGAGCTAGCTAGTGATCTAGCTAACTAGCTTTATTTCTATTCAGCTATCTGGCTAATCCCTTACATCACAGGTGTCCAAGTCAAGGCCCGGGCTAAATCTGGCCCACCACATCATTTTATTCGGCCCACAAAAGCATATCAAACTTGGGAAATTCCATGCTCATCTATCGAGCTAGCTAAGTAGTTAGCTAGCTAGTGATCAAACTACTTAGCAATCAAGCTAGTTAGTGGGACAGATAGCTAGCTGGCGAATTAGCTAGCTCTATTTCTATTCAGCTAGCTCGTTAATCCCTGACATCAGAGGTGTCCAAGTCAAGGCCCTCGGGCCAAGTCTGGCCAGCCACATTATTTTATTCGGCCCACGAAAGCAAATCAAACTTGGGAAATTCCATGCTCATTTATCCAGCTAGCTAGCTCTGTTTCTATACAGCTAGCTGTCTAATTCCTTACATCAATTCATGAATTTGTTGTGTGCTCTAGATTTAATATCAGGACGGAATTAAACATTGTAACGGCTTCCCCAAATTCATTCAGAGGTCTGGCCAGCGCTTTATCGGCACCCCTGCAAGAAAAAACAAAACCAAACCAATTCAGGAATGGCACTCAACGTCACACTTTTCAATTGAATTGCAGCGAATGAGTGAATGTACGCCACTCCGAAAAAATAGTTCAGGTTGCTGTCAATCACCGTAGTTGCATTTCACTTGTTATTGCAACGCTTTGATGGGAGAGTGACAAAAAAATAATATTAAAAATAAGAGCAGGATAGCCTGTCTGGCACAAATGAGCTCATTGTTGGGACAGGGATTTCCATGTTTCCATGTTAGAATCCCTGAAACAAGAAGAGAGCGGAAAGCGGGGTCACGGGAGACCCCCTCTGGGTACGTCAACATGTGCTAAAAGGCTAGCGGCGTGCAGGAAGGAAAGGATCCTGCATGGATGATGACATCGTTCAGGTGTCTCCAAAGTCCAAAACGAGGAGGAGGAAATAAAAGCAACTGAGACTCTCCAACCGAGACCTCGATTCACTTCTAAACGAGACCTGAACTGGAGTGGTCGGTCTTGAACACCAACAACACAAGGACGACTCAATCGTCTGTCGGTAGGGCGAGGCTTGCGGGTTACCATGGGGACCGAGCCCCTCCCTTTTGGCTCGTGGGGGAGGTGTTTTGAAAGTTCACAGCGTGTTTGTGCTTGTGTTTGCAGAGGGAGTGGGAGAGAGAGAGAGAGACAGAGAGAGAGAGAGAGAGAGAGAGAGAGAGAGAGAGAGAGAGAGAGAGGGAGGGAGGGAGGGCAGGAGGTAGGGGATCAGACCGAGACCAAGTGCGTGGGTGCGGAGCTCAGTCACTGGCAAAGTTGACTCCCCTGACTACAGGAGCCAGTCGCGTCGATCCACCGACCACAGCACCCGAGCTACCATGGAAGAAGAACCCCCCCGCACCGAGGCGACCCACCCCGAGACCGGCGGTGCCACGGGCGGCGCCCAAGCCGCGCCAGAGCCCGAAACCTTTCCCGAGAACCTTGCGCTACTCATCCCCAGCGTCGGCGCGTCGTCCGCTCGGTCCTCCCCGACCCAGACGGGCACCCTGGCCCGCTTGGGTTTGAAGATTCCCGTCAGCCCGTCTGGCGCCCCCCCGGTGAGCCCGGTGGACCGGGGCCAGGTGAGCGCCATTACTGTAGTGGCCCTGCTAGACAAGCTGGTCAACATGATGGAGGCGGTGCAGGAGAACCAGCAGCGGATGGAGCAGAAGCAGGCCGACCTGGAGGGGGCCGTGCGCTTGGTTCAGGGCGACGTCAGCCGCCTGTCCAAGACGCACGTGGGCACCTCTAACAGCGTCTGCAAGCTGCTGGAGCGCTCCCGCAAAGCCGGCGGACACCTGAAAGAGGTGCGTGAGCGCTTGGACAGGCAGGCAGTGCAGGTGAAGAAGCTGGAGGCCAACCACAGCCACCTGCTCAAAAGGAACCACTTCAAAGTCCTCATCTTCCAGGTGAGTGTCCGGGAACCGAAACCAGACCCCTCCAGATCTTTGCAAGTCCTAAATCATTCTTCTTTGGAAGCAATTTCCGGTCTATTCTGCTTTTTCAGATCTTTCTCACACCTTGGTAGGGTCAAACCTGCGTTTTAGAACATCTCGGTTCTCGGTTTTCGACCAAAAATTTTGGTTTTATAGCTCGGTTTACACCGAGATTCGGTTCTCGACCAAACTGAGCGCACCTGAATGCATCACTCCACTCAAACTTCCTTCGATGTCACTTCCTTGAACAGGTTTCTGGAAAAGATTATGTTCGAAAACCCAGGTTGGTCTGTATGTCTTTCCTTTGACGCGATCTTGTCGCGCCGTAGTCCTGATAAACTACATCGGATGTAGAGGAGGAGCTTCTATCCGATTGTCTGCTATTAAAGTGGTGCCACTTCAAGGTGTCGGTAAGGTTGGATATTTTGTGGCACGTGTTTCGGCTATCACCGGACTGGAAAGGCTCTTCCGGGATTCGCTTCCTGTACTATCGCGGCAAAATCACCTATTTGCATTGAAATTTGTCTGTGTGGTTTTTGTATCTTCATACATTTAGAGTCTCGCTTGGCACCAAACCAATTTCAATCGAGCTCCATTTAACGTTCCTCAGAGCCGTTCAAAACTTGTCCAACAGGAATCTGTACAACGCAACTGACTAATAACCGTGAGTGACAATCGTCGACAACACGCCAATGACTAAAACGAGATTCGCGACCTTTGGTTGTTGTCTACCAAGCAGTCCAAAATCGGTCCTATGGGGTACTCTGGCTGTTGTCTACGAAACTGTCAAAAATCAGTCCTAGGTGGACTTTCCCAGCTCTCCAGAAACTGACCCACCTGATTCGAATCATCAGGACGCTTCTAATGCCGCCTCTAAGCCAGCTGATGAGCTGAATCTGGTCTGTTACAGCACCGCCAGCAGTCCAGACACACCTTGCAATTTCTGGGGGATTTGAAATCGGCCCTGTAGCGTACAGTTTCAGAGTTTCAGTCCTCAACAAGCTAAGACGTCTTCAACGTCCTGCCTTGAGATCAAAATCCGACTTTTCAATTTGCTCCATAGCCCCTCCCACTGCAAAAAACAACCCAAGACCCAAGAACTTTGAATTTAGACTCACTGTCTGGTGGATTAGCATGAACATGAGCTTTTTGAAAAGGTACTCAGGTCTCAGCGGAAGGTAGGAAGGAAGAAAAAAAAGGGTGTGCCTGGGAAGGAAAATAATAGAAGAAGACTCTCGGGCTCCGACAGGATCTGCTTTCAGCCCTCGCAGCTATTCGGGCGGACAGACGGCCCTGCCGTTGGGGGTAACTCGAGACTGCCGCTGAACGTCACGTACGCTCTCTTCACTTTTCACCGAGACTAAAACTGAGCAACCAGGAAGGACAAAAATAAATCCATAAATAAATATTCGTTCACTTCGCCAAGTCAAGATATTTGTGAATATGCGCTAACGACCAAGATGGGTTCGTGATGCTAATATACCAATGCTAGCAAATTTTAAGTGAAAATTAAAAAAAAGCCGATCAGGTACACTTTCCCACCCGTCAAAGTGTGAAAACTAAACCCGGGTGCTGTACTGAAATTCCCGGAATTGATACCATAGACCCCTCCCACCACCCCCAACGATAAAACTCGTCATGACTCTCAACATGTATACTAATGTTCGACCGAGTTGTCAATGTGAAGGCAAGGGCGGTATTTGCGTTGGTCCGTGTGACTGCTGCATGCGCAACATACACAGATCCAAAAATAGATCAGGTGGAAATGTGTTCAACATCCGGTGAAGTCGCTAATACCGACATTTCAAAAGTAGATGTCATTGCATGTTGCTTTTCGTTTAGTTGTTTTTTCTTTTTTAATTGTGAAATAAGTCGGAAGACGCAATGCCCTGGGTTTGACATTTGGTTGCCATGGTAACATCAATGAAACTGACCTATTGATTGTACTGATTGCAATCGTGCCATGAAACCATTTTTATTATATATATTTCTTTAACAAATATGCAAAATGAAAAACCACGCCTTATTTCTAGCGGATAAACCTGCACCCGGCTAAACATGTCGTGTGCAGTTAGAGGGAAAAACAAAACGAAACAAATGAGTTTTGATGATAAAAATGTGTGTATCTTTATAGAGCACAGATGTCGAGCAAGCTAGCTAGCGAACGAGCTAGCTAGCGAGCAATCTTGCTAATGAGCAAGCTGGCCAGTGATTAAGCGAGCTTGCGATTGAGCTAGCTAGCGATCAAGCTCGGTAGTGATCGAGCCAGCTAGCGATGGAGCTAGCTAGTGAGCAAGTGAGATAGATCTTTTTCTATTCAGCTAGCTGGCTAATACTTTCCATCACGAGTGTAAAAAAAATCAAGGCTTGGGACCAAATCTGGTCCGCCACATCATTTTATTCTACCCACGAAAACAAATCAAGCATGTCAAGTGCCATGATGCTTGCTAAATTCCTTGTGAAATTCCATGCTCATCTATCGAGCTAACTCGCTAGCTAGCAAGCTCACTAGCTAGTGATCGCGTTAGCTAACGATCATGCTAGCTCGCGATTGAGCTAGCTAGCGATTGTGCTAGCTAGCGATCAAGCTAGCTAATGGATTGGGCTAGATAGCTGATTCAGCTAGCTCGCGAATCAAACTTTTCATGCTGCTTACTAAGTGAGAACCAAAATATCAAATTGTCGAATGTGAACCACAATAACAGTCATTATTTTTGACTTCAGGTTTGAAAAGTAGTTATTCAGATTTTGTGTGCTTTGTATTTAATATGTGGAGGGGATGAAACATTTCAATGGATTCCCCAAATTCATAACGGCCTCCGAGAAGACACTCTAACTGCAACGTGGCAAAAAAAGCAGTTTGACAGCCCTGTTACAGAGAGTGCACAAAACCGCGTGCCTGGGAAGGGAGGCGAGGTGGTGAAGGCTGTGTTGGGGTGGCGGGAGGGGGGGGGGGGTGAAGTAAGCTATTGTTGACACAGCCGCAGCCACCGAGTGCTCTCAACCATCTTGGTTATCTGGTTTCCCAGGTACCAAAGGGTTTTGTTGTTCGGGTGCAGCAGGTGTCGAGAGCGCGACGACTCCGCTTGAGTTTTGCTCGCCGACGGTCAAGGATCAATTTCATTGAATTTAGAGTGACTCATGTTTGGCGCCTTTCAATTTACGAGTGAATTCCACGGGAGAGCTGCGCTGGGACAAACCGAAGGTCTCGTTTGAGTTGGAAAACGGACACGGAGAGACGTCGTGTTGCAAAGATCACATTAACAAAAATTCAATTACATAGAAAAAGTGGTTTGTTGGTCAAGTAAAATCATCCATCTCGCGGTTTTGAGTCACATAAATCTTCTTTTATTATTATTATTATTATTATTATTATTATTATTATTATTATTATTATTATTATTACAGTAAAGTCTCGTTATATCGATATCGGATATATCGATAGTCCCGGTTATATCGATACTATTTCTATGCACGCACGGAGAAAATTACATGCAAACAGGGTCGGATATATCGATAGTCCCGGTTATATCGATATTTTTTCGGACTCCCTTGAATATCGATATAACGAGACTTTACTGTATTATTATTATTATTATTATTATTATTATTATTATTATTATTATTATTAGTAGTAGTAGTAGTAGTAGTAGTAGTAGTAGTAGTAGTGGTAGTAGTAGAAGTAGTAGTTGTACTAGTTGTCGTAAAAGTAGTAGGAGTAGTAGTAGTAATAATTGTAGAAGTAGTAGTAGTAGTAGTAGTGTTGTAGAAGTTGTAGTAGTAGTAGTCGTAGTAGTAGTAGTAGTCATAGTATAATAATAATAATAATAATAATAATAATAATAATAATAATAATAATTATTATTATTATTATTATTATTATTATTATTATTATTATTATTATTATTATTATTATTGGTAGTAGTAGTAGTAGTATTCAATTATATATTATTATTAATAATTTAATTATATAATAATAATAATTATTATTATTATTATTATTATTATTGCAAAATTTTCCATTGTGGGACGAATAAAGGTTTTCTGATTTTGTAATTCTGATTCTGATTCTGATTCTGATTATTATTATTATTATTATTTTCATTCCATCATGGTAATGTACTAAAATACCAACATGTATTTATTATTTACATTTATTTCTGTTTTTTTAAAAAAAAACCATCGGTTCATCAAATCAATCAAATCATCAAAAATTGGATGACTTATTAATAAAAAATAGAAACAGAAAAATATATTACATGTGACTAATTTTCCCACGTCAACTTTCTTTGTTTTTCTAAACATAAACGTCAATCAACAAATTCCTCATTTCAATAAAAGACAATAATCAAAATGTATAAAATCCACGCAATTATATCAACGCGAGAACGAAAACAAATGGCCGACATATTTTTCGCTATAGATGCGTAGCGTCGCTCCGGAAAACGACTAGCTTTTGAAACCTTCACCTCGTCTTGCTAATTAGCGCCATGCTGCTAACAGGGCTGACAGTTCGCTTATTAAAAGGATGTGTGTGTGTGTGTGTGCGTGTGTGTGTGTGTGTGTGTGTGTGTGTGTGTGTGTGTGTGTGTGTGTGTGTGTGTGTGTGTGTGTGTGTGTGTGTGTGTGTGTGTGTGTGTGCGTGTGTGTGTGTGTGTGTGTGTGTGTGTGTGTGTGTGTTGTGTAGCGGCGTGTGCTAGCATGCATGTTACCCAATCGCTATTATCATGATGCTTTGGCTCAGGTTTACGCAGTTCCAAAGTTGTAAATGAGCTTCGACAAGCCTGAGGGGGTACATTTAAGTCAAATGGGGGTTCGGGGGTGGGAGGGGTAGTCTCATTTGTTTTTCGCCTTGTTTATTTTCCCGTCTGCTGCCCATGCTAACTTAAACGACGTTTTGAAGTTAGCTTCTTTTTTTTTTTTTCCTCCACCCAAGTTTATTTGCCGAGTCATACGCCCGGAAGGCACACCTGATTTGGGTCACGCCCATTTACTTAGATAAGGGAGAGCATGAGTGTCTGGAAGTTTTCAAATGATATACACTGTATATCATTTGAAAACTTCCAGAATGGTCCGGTATCACTGTATATTATACAGTGAAATGTATATTATACATACTTATATTATACAGTGATACCTTGGCTTACAAAAAATAAAAAAGTGTTTACAGGGAGACCTCAACTTACAAACACCTCAACTTACAAACTTTTTGTCTTACAAACGTCAAATTTCTGAAACTTAAACCTTATAATAAGCATCAATTTTCATAATACACACCCACCCCGGCTGGCGGAGTGATCTTCGGCGGAAGCACACGACCGAACAGCACCAGAGGTTAAGTTACCAACAGTCCTTATGGAAGGTGACTCTCCTTCCATAAGCCATTAACAACCATCAAAAAGGTAAATAAAACTTTATTTTACAGCACAGTTTATTCCTTTAATTACAGTCGTCATGTAATGCGCCTCTCTTTTCAAACAGCAATTCCCTTTGACCTTCGACCTCCAACGCCATTCCATCAAGCCATAAATGACCATCACAAATGTAAATAAAGTGACTTTATGATACAATGCAGTGTATTTCTTTCATTGCAATACGATAGCACATTTATTATACATAGAATAAGGTATGTTGTGTGTAGTTTTAAAGCTTATTTAGTTGAAATGTATATTTTATGGAAACCTGGGAACGGATTATTCCCATTTTAATGGTTTCCTATGGGAATTTTTGTTTGGAGATACACACTTTTCGCCTTACACACTCTGTCTGGGAACCAATTAAGTTCGTAAGTTGAGGTCTCACTGTATTCCAAACATTAATTTCCCATAGGAAACCATTAAAGTGAGTATAATCCGTTCCCAGGTCCCCATAAAAAATATTTTTTAACTAAATAAGCTTTAAAACTACATACAATATACCTTATTTTATGTTGAATAAATGTGCTATTGATTGTAATTAAGGAAATAAACTGTACTATATAATAAAGTCGTTTTATTTACTTTTGTGATGGTTGATAGGACTATTTTATATCTGAACCAGGAGAAGAACAACAACTTTGATCCAACAATGGCCGTTGATGGCTTGATGCAATCAGAATCAGAATCAGAAAACCTTTATTCGTCCCACAATGGGGAAATTTGAAATGGATAACTTTTTGCATAAAGTGTCCCAAGGAGCTCTGGGTTGTACATCTTAGAAGTTGTGATATTGCAACAGCAACAGATGCAGGCAGACACACGAGAAACTTCATTAATAGCTGGTTCCCTTGCTTGTATGTTCTCTTCAAATCTTACAGATGGCTTGTGCGGGTTATTTGTGGAGCCTGGTTAATGGGATATTTTAACCTTTCAGTCTACACTCTGCCTTTGAACTATCAATAAAGTTGAAACAAGTCCAAATTTCACTGTTTTCTATTCATTTTGTCACCATTTCACTTTTGTTTTTTGTTTCATTTTTTTTCACCTTTTTCATTTGAAATGTGTGATTTAATATTTTATGTTGTTGATTGGCGTTTCTTAAAAAAAAGAAGTCACTGTTCCTCCCTGCAGTGTGATTTCACACAATAGCAAAATGGATAGTTAGCCAAGCTAGCTCGCTAACCATCCATACTTGGATGCTTTGCTCGCCCCCCAAAGCGACACACTAGCGGCGCGTTGAAAACAACAAAAAAATGAAAGTCCCGAGAGCCCCCCCCCCCCCCACACCCCCTCTACCGCTTCGCAAAACGGACCCAGAACACTCGTCACCCTGTACGAGGCCGCTGAGGTGGAAACAGCGAGTGCTTCATTCGATGTGGAAACAGCCACTAGGGCTCTGTTGACTGCGCTCGGTCCCCCCCAAAAAAAGATTACAATGCGCTTATTGCATAATGAGGACTAATGAGGGCCTTAATTACTGCCGCTCATACTTCTTTGTATGGTTTTTTATTTTTTATTTTTTTACATGCCAGCGCTGGATGGTTGCACACGATGCAAATGCCACGATGCATACTGAGTATTTTATATATCGAGGTTTTTAAACACTGCAAGAATTAAAACAAGGGCGTGGATAAACCTCCTGGACCCTCTGCACCCTGCCCACCACCTTTTCCAGCGACTCCCCTCAGGCGCACCAAATCCAGCAGATATTTCAACGGCTTCTTCCCCTGTCGCCATTAACTCTCTAAACAGTAATCCAAACCTTACTGGACCCTCCGCACCCTGCCCACCACCTTTTCCAGTGACTCCCCTCAGGCGCACCAAATCCAGTACACATTTGAATGGTTTCTTCCCCCGTCGCCATTAACTCTCTAAACAGTATCCCAAACCTTACTGGACCCTGCGCACCCTGACCACCACCTTTTCCAGCGACTCCCCTCAGACGCACTAAATCCAGCAGATATGTCAACAGCTTCTTCCCCTGTCGCCATTAACTCTCTAAACAGTAATCCAAACCTTACTGGACCCTCCGCACCCTGCCCACCACCTTTTCCAGTGATTCCCCTCAGGCGCACCAAATCCAGTACACATTTGAACGGTTTCTTCCCCCGTCGCCATTAACTCTCTAAACAGTCACATAAATAGAACTTTACCGTTCGTTTTTGCAGTTTTGTAATGATGATCCTAATAATAATAATCCATTTCATTTCTACCCAGCTAGCTATCTAGCTGGCTATTTAGCTGTCTAGATAGCTATCTAACTGGCTACCTGGCTTCCTATCTTGGTGGCTTCCGAGCTAACTATCTATTAGCTATTTAACTGGCGAGCTGGCTATCTATTAGTTATCTATTAGCCAGCTAGCTACCTAGCTGGCTATTTAACTATCTAGCTAGCTAAATAACTGGCTACCTGGCTAGCTATCTAGGTGGCTTCCTAGATATCTAGCTATTAGCTATCTAACTCGCGAGCTTGCTATCTATTAGCTATCTAACTCGCGACCTTGCTATCTATTAGTTATTTATTAGACAGCTACCAGCTAGCTATCCAACCAGCTACCTAGCTAGATATTTAGGTGGCTTCCTATCTAGCTATCTATTAGCTGTCTATCTAGCGAGCTAGCTATTTATTAGTTTTATATTAGCTGGCTACCCAGCTAGCTATCACTAGTGCAGTGTGTTCAACCGGAGATAATTCCTTGTGGGTTTTACATACTTGGCCAATAAAGTTGATTCTGATTCTGATGATAGCTTTTTTTAATACACGAAGAATGCGACCTATAACCTTGCATAACAAGCGGAATGAATTTGAGAGCGGCGTGAACGCCGACCGAGGTGAACTTGGAGACGGACAAGTTTGTTGTCCTTCGCGAGAGACGGGACTGCTTCCCAAAAAAAAACGATTCACATGCAAGAACGCCTTTTTCGCGGCAGTTTAATAAATGACTCGTTTGCACTTTGTTCACCTCTGTCGAGTCTGAGCTTGTCGTTAAGGAGAAACGTATCCCAAAAAAATGTGGGCGGGGCCATCACATAACGTTGGAAGACCCAAAAAAAATTCAATAAAAAGGCGGAGCTAAAGTTTGCCTGTTGTATCCGTGCCTGCGTGGGTTTTCACCAGGTACTCCGGTTCCCTCCTGCATTACCAAAAATGTGCACGGCAAGTGAAGTGAACACTCCCGAAAATTGGCCCCCGGGGTGTTATTGCGAGTGTTGTTGGTTGGTCGTATACGTGTTCAGGGTGTCCCCCGCCTATAGCCCGAGGATGGATGGGTTGGGTTCTGGCATGCCTACAAATCTCGTGAGGAAAAGCGGTTCGGATCATGCATGGATCTTCAAATATCAAGCGACTTTTTTGCCGCGAGCCACATTGTAGTTACGCTTTCCTCTCGGCGGCCATTACAACGTTTAATCCCCTCCACATATTAAATACAGAACGCACAACAAATTCAAATCTGAATTCAAATCTGAAATCAAGATTATTGACTGTTATTGTGGTTTATATGGGATAAAACAGATTTGGCCCTCAGGCCTTGAGTTAGACACCTAAGCGATTAGCCAGTTATCTGAATAGAAATAGAGCTAGCTAGCTTATTCGCTAGCTACTAGAGCAATTGTAAGCATTTCACAAACTTGATTTGCTTTTGCGCGGCGGGCCAGATTTGACTTTGACACCCGTAATGTAAGAGATAAGTCAGCTCGCAGGATAGTAAAAGAGCCAGATAGCTCATTCGGTAGCTAGCTTGATCGCTATCTAGCTTGATCGCTATCTAGCTTGATAGATGAGCATGGAAATTCACAAGCTTGATTTGCTTTTGCGTGCCGAATAAAATGATGTGGGACCCTGGGCATTAATTTAGACACCTAAGCGATTAGGCACTTATCTGAATAGAAAGAGAGCTAGCTAGCTAATTCTCTAGCTAGTTAGCTCGATCGCTATAACGCGATCTTTAGCTAGCTTGATAGATGAGCAATTGTAAGCATTTTACAAACTTGATTTGCTTTTGCGCACGAAATAAAATGATGCGGCGGGCCAGATTTGACTTTGACACCCGTAATGTAAGAGATTAGCCAGCTACCTGGATAGAAAGAAAGCCAGAGAGCTCGTTCGGTAGCTAGCTCCTTTGCTAGCTAGTTTGTTCGGTAGCTACCCAGTTCGCCACCTAGCTCATTCGCTAGCGAACTCGTGGGCTAGCTAGCTTGATTACTAGCTAGCTCAAAATATGATCATGGAATGTCACAAGTTTGATTTGCTCTCGTGGGGCGAATCAAATAATGAGGCGGGCCAGATTTGATTTTGACACCTGTGATGTAAGAGATTAGCCAGCTAGCTGGATAGAAAGAGAGCAGTCTAGCTACTTTGCTAGCGAGCTCGTTCGCTATCTAGCTCGTTTACTATCTAGTTAGTTCGCTATCTGACTCACTGGCTTGCTAGCTTGTTCCTTAATTAGCTCGTTCCCTAACTAGCTCGTTCCATAGCTAGCTCGTTCGCTAGCTAGCTCGTTCGCTAGCTAGCTCGTTTGCTAGCTAGCTCGTTTGCTAGCTAGCTCGTTCGCTAGCTAGCTCGTTTGATAGCTAGCTCGTTCGCTAGCTAGCTCGTTCGCTAGCTAGCTCATTTGCTAGCTAGCTCATTCATGAGCTAGCTCGATGACTTTATTAGCTCGTTATCTAGATAGCTCATTTGCTCGCTATCTCGTTTGCTAACGAGCTCGTTCACAAGCTAGCTCATTCGCTAGCAAGCTAGTTCGCTAGCTAGCTCGTACGCTAGCTAGCTCGTTCGCTAGGTAGCTCATTCACTGGCAAGCTCAATAGATGAGCATGGAATTTCACAAGTTTGATTTGCTCTCATGGGCTGAATAAAATGAGGTGGCGGGCCAAATTTGGCATTGACTTTGACATCTGTTGAAATAGAAAATGGAACTCTGAAAATGAACTCGTTGCATATTCAAGGATAAGACGGGCTTACTTGTGAAAACAAGTATTTGTCCTCCGGTCTCCGAAACCGCCAAGGCGACATATTCTGCATATTTTGCTTGTTAAGCTTGTCAACGGCAGGCTTAAATGTGCCACTCAAACGCTTGACATTTTTGCAGTTTGCTTTTTTTCATGAACTTTCAGTAGCGCCCCCTTGGCACTTTATTTATTTTTTTACAGACTACAGCCCTCGTTTCAAAGATTTCACCAAAACTGGATGAAGGCGTCAATCATAACATATCTCTCTTCCCAAAGCGGCCATGACATCCAATCCAGGAAAAAAACAGGAAACAAAACAGTTCTCGTTTCATTCAGAGGGCAAAAAGACAAAAATAAAAAATAAATAGGCCGCCTAAATCAAACATGTCAGATAACTTGATGACTTCCCGGATTTATCTTTTGGACGCCGTTACGCAAACAGGCCACTACACGCTGTAAACATGGCGACAATTTGTGGCGCGGCCTTATCAAAAAAAAAAAAAAAACAATGGCGCCGTTTGTATTTGCTGATTGGAACGGTCCTGACGCTATCGCTCTGTGCGAACTGAAAGAAAACGATCGCCCGAAACACAATTGTAGGAAATGTCAGGGGGGGAATCGGAATAGCATGACAGTTTCACTGCTATCTATCTAGCTAGCTAGCTAGCTATAAGCGATCTATTAGCTAGCTAGCTATTAGCTATATAGCTAGCTAGATATTAGCTATAGAGCTTGCTATCTATTACCGATCTAGCTAGCTAGCTATTAGGTAGCTAAATCGCTAATAGATAGCTAGCTAGCTTTCTATCTAATTGAGTAACTTCCTCGTTGAGTGAACGCTGGTGCATGTGGCTGCCGCTGCTCAACCACAGAAAAACTGAATCCTGTGACTGTAAAGTGACTTTGAGAGTTTTGAAAGGCGCTTAATAATAAATGAAATGTATTATTATTTGTATTATTATTTGATGTAATATTATCATTTACTAGCTATTTGCTATCCATTAGCTCTGGCTGGCTAGCTATCTGGCTGGCTACCTAACTAGCACTTTATTTGCTATCTATTTGCTATCTAGCTGGCTCGCTAGCTGTCTAGCTACCTATCTATTGGTTGTCTGACTGGCTAGCTATTAGCTATCTATTAGCTAGCTAGTCATCTTTCTATCTATTTGAGTTTCTTGAACGGTTGATTGAACGCTGGCGGATGTGGCTGCCGCTACTCACCCACACAAAATAATCTTATCCTGTGACTGTAAAGTGACCTTGAGAGTTTTGAAAGGAACTTATAAATGAAATGTATTATTATTATTATTATTATTATTATTATTATTATTATTATTATTATTATTATTATTATTATTATTATTATTATTATTATTATCATTGAAAGCTATTTGCTATCTATTAGCTCTGGCTGGCTACCTATCTGCCTGGCTACCTAACAAGCACTTTATCGTTTATCTATTTGCTATCTAACTGGCTCGCTAGCTATCTAGCCACCTATCTATTGGCTGGCTGGCTGGCTGGGTGGCTAGCTATTAGCTATCTATTAGCTAGCTCGTCAGCTTTCTATCTATTTGAGTTACTTGAACGCTTAAAAGGGTTGATTGAACGCTGGCGCATGTGGCTGCCGCAGCTCACCCACAGAAAAAAAACCTTATCCTGTGACTGTAAAGTGACCTTGAGAGTTTTGAAAGGCGCTTATAAATGAAATGTATTATTATTATTATTATTATTATTATTATTATTATTATTATTATTATTATTATTATTATTATTATTATTATTATTATTTTGGATCGTCCAGTAGATGGACGTTCCTGAGGACGGGACGAAGCGCTACCAGATGATTCCGTTTCCTTACCCTCACTTCCCATTTCCTCTCGACCCTCCACGGACAAGGATTTTGGGATGACCGGGAAAAGGACTTCCTGAGACCGTGTACAGGATCCGCATATTTGCTGATATAGCGGATTTTCTCAATGGGTTGAGCTCAGTTCCGTTCACGCAGACGGCCAAGAATTCATATCGAGTCTCCTTCACGCCACTCTCGCTTATTCCGTTTCAAGAACCGATCTGGTTCCTAACCTGAAAATAAGGCTAAACTGTGACATCAACAGGCGCGTCTACTTCTTTTCTTTCGCGGCTGTGTTGCGCAATCATCTATCATGACTTCCTTTCCCAACTTTCCATTTGTTTTTTTATGAGACACTACCGCCAACCAGTGGCGAACCATGCATTTGATACCAAGGCCTTCAGTAGTGCTACTTCTGAAACAATCCAAGCCTTCAGAACTAATTCATGATGATACAACCTTGACTGCAGCTCCAGCTGGAACTCATCAAAAATGTTGTGTGATTTACAAGAGGGTAGTGTTAGCTCGGACTTCTGAAACAATCCAAGCCTTCAGAACTACAGTGAAACGTTGGCTTACAAACTTAATTGGTTCCCATCACAAAAGTAAATAAAACGACTTTATTATATAGTACAGTTTATTTCCTTAATTACAATCAATAGCACATTTATTCAACATAAAATAAGGTATATTGTATGTAGTTGTAAAGCTTATTTAGTTAAAAAATATGTTTTATGGGGACCTGGGAACGGATTATACTCACTTTAATGGTTTCCTATGGGAAATTAATGTTTGGAATACAGTGAGACCTCAACTTACGAACTTAATTGGTTCCCAGACAGAGTGTGTAAGGCGAAAAGTGTGTATCCCAAAAATTAATTTCTCATAGGAAACCATTAAAATGAGAATAATGTGTTTCCAGGTACCCATAAAACATAATTTTCTACTTTCTAATTTTCTAAGCCTTAAAACTACACAAAATCTACCTTATTTTATGTATATTAAATGTGCTATGGTATTATAATTAAATAAATAAACTATATAATAAAGTCGTTTGATTTACCTTTGTGCTGGTCGTTGATGGCTTGATGGAATGGAGTGGCCAGTTTCCTCAGAATTAAACACTTGATGAGGAACGTAGCCTTCTTCTTTCGCCATCTTGAGGAATGATCCCTTGTAGGTGCTGTGATAATTTTATCTAGTTCCTCATCAATTGGTCAACTGCTGTGAAATGTAAATTTCTCCACTGCTAGACTAATAAAGGCAAATCCAATCCAATCCAATTGTGTTCTGTTTAGCTGGGTTGATAGCTTTTTGCATCAACTGTACAGACGGCTTGTGCGGGTTGTTTGTGGAGCCTAATTGATGGGATTTTAACCTTGCAGTCTACACTCTGCCTTTGAACTATCAAAGTTGAAACTCTCTCACTGTCGTCTGCCTGTCTCGTTAATATTTAAACCGCCTCCCCTCACTGCTGCGTTCTTGATCAATCACTCGGCTGTAACCGAAGACTGGGGGCGAGGAATAGAGGAGAAAAAGTCGGCTGCCATTTTGTTATTAGAAGCACGGGCTCCTTCGCGAACAACACATCACTCATTGCGGCAGCTCCGTGTGTATCCCGGAAAAAGTTCATATGCCAAGGTAAAATTTTCATAAATTTAACGTTTGTAAACCGAAAAGTTCGTAAGCTAAGAGGTTCGTACACCGAGGTATCACTGTATTTTATGATGATACAACCGTAACTGCAACTTCAGCTGCAATTCATATCAAAAATGTTATGTGATTTCCTACGAGTCCACTAGAGGGTAGCATTAGCTACGAAAAAAGGCCTGCGAGAAGGCCTATTTGTCGCTAACTGGAAATCAGATTTCTGAAATTTCATTGGTTCAATCAGTGTCTGAAACTCATGACAAAAAGTTAGCGGACACCCGCACCCAGTCATTTTTATTGGTGTTTTGCTTTTGACTAAAGTGTCCTGCCCCATTTTCCACAACTTGAAACACAATAAAACTACCAATGGCCAAAAAAAACATTGTTGTGAAGTATCAAGGATTTTTTTTAAATTAAGGAAGTACTTACCACAAATGCTCCCATGCTTACTTTATGGTAAATATCACTTGCTGAAGATTTTGCTCCAGTGTCGTTTGTCATCATGGTGTGCAATGTTTGCATTGCGTTGTCTGCTAAAAGCCACGTGGACTCCTTTCTAAGCGCCTTTCAAAACTCTCAAGTACACTTTACAGTCACGGTATAATGTACGTTTACGTTTTTTAGCGTCATAAATTTTGTTAGCTTCTTTTGAAGCTTTCTACTGGGGCTGAGGTTCTGTCAATCTACTTTGGAAAATGACATTCAAATGCACGACCGTATAACACTCGGAAAAGTCCGAAGCACAAAACAGGCTTCTGAATGGCTGCCGTGCCGAGTATGCAAATTGCCAAACGAATGCCAATTTGCATACTCGGCACGGCAGCCAACCAGAAGCCTGCTTCGTGCTTTGGATTTACCGTGACTGTAAAGTGTACTTGAGTTTTGAAAGGCGCTTAGAAAGAGGTGTTCACATGGTTTTGTAGCAGTTTACTTGTAGCGTTTGCTTTATTGAGTAAAGCAAATGTTTGATTTGAAAAAAAATCTTGAAGAGGTTGTCGGCCACCCTGGCCGAGACGTTTTGAAAGTTGTACGCCGACCAAACAGTTGTACGCCCCGGGCCTCCGGGCAGATGTTATTTCAAACACTGGTTAAATGGTTAAATACGAAAACACGCATCTGGAAGTAGCACAACTGGAGAAAGAAAAGCCATGAGAGAAAGATGAAAGACATTTTCGGATTATTTCGTAAGAATTCGTGGACAAAATAGAATTCACATCAGTCTGGGATTACGATATTTTTAGGCCAGTAGAGAAAGCTTTGCAGGCCTAGAGGATCCGCCACTGCCGTCTGCATTTCGTGGTCAAATCAACTTTGTCCTATTCTGTCCCATCTCACCCTGATCGGTTCAGTTTGGATGATACAAATTCTTACATAAGCATTTTGTTGCTAGACTTAATTTTCTATTCATGCAAACGACGCCTCAGCATCGGAAAATCTTGATCTGAACCCTCGCCGCCAATGACGTAACAAGCGCCGGCCGGTGAACAACAAAGTTGTTGTCACATGAAATTATCTCTGTTGTTTGGTTTCGTTCCAAATTGATGTACGTTACGTCATTGAAGTGTCTCTCAAAATGTCCGATGTCCAATCAGCTCGGTCGTTAATGGTGAGACAAAAGAGGCACGTTATCGCCGACGCGAGACACTAAAACAGACGTTCTAAAGGCTGTTCTTGTCTTTGACGTGATCATTTTCCTGGGTGACTCTATTTAAGTATTTGGTATTTCAAAAGATAACCAAAAACAGATTCTTGAGCGTTTTGTAATCCTCTTTGTGTTTCATTTGTTTCTGAACAGGAAGACAACGAGATACCTTCGAGTGTGTTGGTTAAAGATTCCCTCAAGACTCCCCAACCAAGCCAGTATGATGCAGAGTCAACTCAGCCCAACATGTCGGTCGCCAGCTCCGTTGATGGTCTCCAGACCATCAGCCTCTCCTCAGACGAGGACATCTCGGTTGACAGGGCGGAAGGAGACGAGCTGGAGTGCGGTGCCGCGGGGGGAAGCATCCATGGGTTTGAGCGAAGGTCTGACAAGTTCAAGCGCTCCAGCCTGAAGAAGGTCGACAGCATCAAGAAGGCCTTCTCGCGCCAGAGCATCGAGAAGAAGATGGCACAGATCAGCACCAAGATTGTGCCGCCGGAAAAACGTGAAAAGATTATCAAGACTCTCAGTCCCACCCACCCCAAGAGCCCTACCGCTAAAAGCTCCACATTCAAGGTATCGCCCATGACCTTTAATGTCAAGAAAATGAGAGATGGCGAGGCTCATTCGCATGAGGCGGCCGGCGGGGAAGAGGCCCATGTGGAGATGGCTCGTCTGGAATGCTTAGCACCGGCATCGGACGAGAACGTCGTGCAGAAGAGTCAACCGACGGCGAACCAGTCCACTGCGGGAGGCCTTAAGGCGGAGTTAGCAATCAACGGAGAAACGCAGAGCATCCAGTACGAAACCAATGGCAATCGCTCCGCTGGTCTTGCCGTCCCTGAGCAAGACGACGACATCGGCGACGATAAGGAGGACGAGGAAGACGAAGAAGCGGGGGATCCCCACAAACATGAAGAGAAACAACCCCTGACGGTAGTGGGAGAGACCGCTGCCATCAAGCAAATGTACTAATCGCCGCTCCGGGTTTTCCTACGGTCACCGAGTAGGATTCAAATGTTTCTCGCAAGTAAACAAGAGTAGAGTTGGTTCAAAATTACTTTGATTGTCCAACCTTTGATTGTCCTTGGTAGACAGGGCTTAGTCGCCATTTTGCGGTCTCTTGGTAAGTTCTCCAAAGACTGCAAAACAGATGCGATATTAAAAAGGAAAGAGAATTTGTGAATAGCAAACTGCGGATGTCATTTTTAGGCGAAATAGAAGAAGCGAGGATATTATGTTTGTCTCGTAACTACTGTACGTCACGGTTGCAAAATCTTGTCATTTCTGTTGTGGGGAACGTGGCTCATTCTAGACGTCCACCGGTTTCAAGTCGCTTCTTAATCGACTGTCGTTTAACACCACGATCACAGAGTCCGCCGATTGGCCGTTGACTACACACGTGGAGTCAAGTCCGATTATTGGACCCTGGTTGACTTTGATCAAACTTAAGCTAGGAATTAGCCCGGTCTTCACTGTTCCAAATGGCTCGGTCACCGATGCTTCTTGAAAATGTGCCCATCAGAAACTGGGCACAATTTGAACGGCAGCGCATCTCCGAGGCAATGGTCCAGGTATGTCCCTCTCACTGGGCTCATCTGTCTCCCTACTGAAAAACAACTTTTGTTCTGGCCTCTTTTTTTCCCTGTTTGAAAAACGAGTTAATCTTTGGCCACATAATTGTCGAGGTAGCACGTTGCCAGGTTATGCAAGAGCAGGAATGGGGACAGCCGAGTCCTGCGTTCTCTCGATGCTCTTTTTAAGGTGCCCAATTTGACACTACTGGTTGTGAGAGTTCACTCGTCAAGTATCTAAGGAGTACCAAAGTAATATCCTGAATCAGAAAACCTTTAATCGTCCCACAATGGGGAAATTTGCAAAACGTCACGAACAGGATTCGAACCTGTGCGGGAAACCCCATTGGATTTCGAGTCCAACGCCTTAACCTCTCGGCCACCGTGACATTACAGGCAAAGAGCACCTGGTATTCCCAGGCAGTCTGACATCCCCATACTAACCAGGTCCAACCCTGCTTAGATTCCAAGATCAGACGTTCTCAGGGTAGTATGGCCGTAAGCTTACAGGTACAATTTGAACGGTAGTGTATCCGTGCTAAATATTGGCTGTGCTTCCACAGCCGAATGTTGTAATCACACGTGGACACTTCAGAAAATAGAATATTGAAGAAAAAAAAACAATGTCTTATAGATATGCAACGAGTGATGATTTGCTACTGGTGGGATTCAAACGTTGAGTCGAGTCGCTTTTTCTTTTTCTTTTTTGTAGCTTATCTCTTAAGTGATTTTCTCTCCTGCGGTGACATGCAACAGCGTAGTTGCCATCTGCAACGTGCACTAGCTGGTATGAGTCATTGCACTCCTGAAGGAGTTGATTTCTCTGATTTGGGGGAGATAAGATGGATGGTAAAACATGCCTCCCACCCCCATTCTTCTTCTCTTCTGTGGGGTTCTTTAGCCAAGATCGTTTTGCAAACGTTTTGCATTACCTTGTGGAGGTTAAACACAAAAGCGCTCCTTTGAAATCTACCGTAATTTCCGGACTAAAAAGCGCACCTGATTAAAAGCCTCACACAGTACATTTTTAAAAGACAAAACATTTTGTTCATACATACATACAAACCGCATGTTTATAAAGATAGTCAGTCCACAGAAAACGTTTTCAAAAGTTTTAACAATACAGTGACACCTCGGTTTACGAACCCCTTGGCTTACGAACTTTTCAGTTTACGAACGTTAAATTTATGAAAATTTTACCTTGGCAGACGAACTTTTTTCGGGATACACACGGAGCTGCCTCAATGAGTGACGTGTCGTTCGTGAACGACCCCGTTCCTCTAACAACAAAATGGCAGCCGAGTGTTTTTTTTCCCTCTATTCCCCACCCTCAGTCTTCAATTAAAGACACATGATTGGTCAAGAATGCAGCAAGGGAGGTGGTTTAAACTTTAAAGAGACAGGCAGACGACAGAGTGAAAGTGACAAAATGGATAGTTCAAAGGCAGAGTGTAGACTACAAGGTTAAAATATCCCTATCAACCCAGCTAAACAGAACACAATTGATGAGGAACTAGATAAAATTATCACAGAGAAAGCACCTACAAGGGATCATTGCTCAATATGGTGAAAGAAGAAGGCTACGTTCCTCATCAAGTGTTAATGCTGAGGAAACCGGCCACTCCATTCCATCAAGCCATCAATGACCATCACAAAGGTAAATAAAACGACTTTATTATACAGTATGTCTTATTTCTTTAATTATCATACAATATAACATTTATTATACATAAAATAAGGTATATTTTGTGTCGTTTTAAAGCTTAGAAAATTAGAAAGTCGAAAATTATGTTTTATGGGTACCTGGAAACGGATTATTCTCATTTTAATGGTTTCCTATAGGAAATTAATTTTGGGGATACACACTTTTCGCCTTACACACTCTGTCTGGGAAACAATTGAGTTCGTAAGCCAAGGTATCACTGTATATCTTACTTTTTCTTTCAAAACAGCTACGCGGCAGCAACACAACATTCATTTCGGTAACACAGCCTGAACAGGGCTGGTAAAAAAAAACATGCCGGTAAAAGTGAGACACGTGGGCATTCGCTTATAGTTATGTGGCGTTCGCGAACAAGCTGGTTCTTATAGCCGGAGCTCCTAACAAGGAGCCGTAAATGGGAGCCGACTTTTTTTTGTTCTCTATTCCCCGCCCCCAGTCATTTTTATTGGTGTTTTGCATTTGACTAAAAATATCAGCCTGTGTGTTTTGGGTATTTTAGATGCTATAAAACGTTTTTCTGCTGTCAGTTAAGAAAGAAAAAATGGTGTCGGTTGTCCTTTAAATTAGCCAGTGGTGGCTTAGTGGGATGCATTTGCAGTCTGGACTCAAGGGGTGAGATTTCTGCTTCTGGAGAGCCTTAAAAGCCAGGGTGTCAAAGTCAGTTTTTTTTTGCCACGGGCAACATTGTATGAATTTGGGAAGCCATTGGAATGTTTGATCCCCTCTACATATAATAATAATAATACATTTCATTTCTAAACGCCTTTCAAAACTCTCAAGGTCACTTTACATTCACAGGATAAGTTTTTCTGTGGGTGAGCAGCGGCAGCCACACGCGGCATCATTCACTCAACCCGATAGTAACTCAAATAGATAGAAAGCTAGCTCACTAGCTAATAGATAGCTAATAACTAGCTAGCTAGATAGCTAGATAGCCAGCTACCAGAGCAAATAGAGAGCTAGCTAGATAGATAGATAGCCAGCTAAATAGCAAATAGATAGCATATTTTTATGTAATTATATTATTTTTAATTATATACACTATTTGAACCTATTTGATACTTTGTTTTGATTTTTTAAAAATTAATTTATCTATGTTCATCATGGGGTATAAGAAAAGCCCATTCCCCGCATGTGTGTAGTGTAATCAATAGTTTAAAAAGCTCGTCCATTCGTAAATACATTTTCAAGACACCATTTCTTATTTTCAGGATTGTAAATTGCGAGAGCATAACAGTCTTCCCCTACATATTCCATCTAAAGCGCACAGCAAACGAAATAATAACTACTTTTCAAATATGAAGTCAAGAATAATGACTGTTATTGTGGTAGCTAGCATCATTGCAATTGACGTGCATAATTTGCTTTTGCAGTCCCAATAAAATGATGCGGCAGGCCAGATTTGGCCCGTGGGCCTTTATTTTGACACCTGTGCTCTAAAAAAACTGAACTTATCTACCAGTCCTTGTTTTTTTGTGTCTCTGGACTTTTAAAAAATAGCTGAGGTGCCAAGTTTCACCCCTGGTTGTCTTGGTGATAAGAGCCTGAATCAGAACCACCCACCCGAGACAAAGCAATGTCAACCAGACTGCATTAAGGGGATGTTTAATGTTCTGTAATTATATATATTTGACCATTAAATGCCAGAACTTTTTATTAAGGCGCCTGGGTTTTATTTTGTGGAAAAAAAACACACAGCATGTCTCCTAACACTTTTATTTCTCTGCTTATCTGATATTGAATGTGATCAAATAAAATGAGATGTGCAGCCACGATGTGTATACAACTTTTTTCTATGGAATATAATTCAAGTTCTGCATGAGATCTCTTCTTTGCGTCAACTAGGATGTAACATTTGTCTTTGTACGATTGATGCAGTCCATTGGCTTGAATCGGACACTGTGTCGGATATTCTCTCGTTCTTATCCTCCATTTAACTTGCTTTCGTTTGAAGACAGGGGGGTGATCTGTTTTCATGTATTTTGGCCTCCTGTTTGTCTGAAAAGCAGATTTCTTATTCTTTGTTCTCGGTGTACAGTGATACCTCAGTTTACGAACCCTTTGGCACAATTGATGAGGAACTATATAAAATTATCACAAAGAAAGCACCTACAAGGGATCATTCCTCAAGATGGTAAAAGAAGAAGGTTATGTTCCTCATCAAGTGTGTAATGCTGATGAAACCGGCCACTCAATCCCATCAAGCCATCAACGTCCATCACAAAAGTAAATAAAATGACTTTATTATACAGTACAGTTTGTTTCTTTAATTATAATACCATATCACATTTATTATACGTAAAATAATGTATATTTCTGTAGTTTTAAGGCTTAGAAAATTAGAAATAGAAAATTAGTTTTTGTTTTTTTATGTTTTATAGGGACCTGGGAACAGATTATCCTTGTTTCAATGGTTTCTTATGGGAAATTAATTTTTGGGATACACACTTTTCGCCTTAGGAACTCTGTCTGGGAACCAATTAAGTTTGTAAGCCAAGGTATCACTGTATTCAGTTCTTAATTATTTTTTAAATATGCTCACGGTGTTGCTTTTCTAATTTCATTGGATAGAAGTTAAGCGAGTGGGAAACCAGCAGCGCCTTCACTCCCATTGCTAACATCATGTGAACATTTTCTTTCAAACATTAACCTTGTTAGCCACAATAAAGGAACAAAACATGAAGCTTGATTTGTATTCTTTTTCAAGTCAAACGCAGGGCGTTGCTTCTCACGCTGCATATACCATCAGGGATCAGAATAGCTCACTTAAATCATCAATGCGGCACTCCTGAGCACGACAACGGGCACAAACATGTTTGACGGAGAAGCTCAAGAAATCCATTATCTCTTGAAGTTAGTTATGACTCATGTCTGAAATGAAATGCAACCATTTGGACGTGAATCCTTGTGAAGACGTCTGCATTTTCATAACACAACTCGATGCCATTGTATAAACTCAATGAGTCACAAAGCCCCAGAAGATTTGTCAAATGTTGCTAAGAACATTTCTATCAGTTAGGCAGGCAACATGAAATTCTGTGGACGAATCTATCTTAATGGGAAGCTTCAAAGGTTTCATGAGGCAATGACTGAAATCGATCAGGTAGTCAGCCATTGTGTTTGGAAGCTGCCATTTGGTAAATCCGGTGCTTGTTTTTCTTTAATGATGAACTTTTTCTCCGGAATTCGACAGAATCGGCCTTAAACTTAAGCTATTATGTGAAAGATTTTGGTGAGGAGTTTGACAGTCAACAGAAAATAATCTGGATGAATGTATCAGAACAGGAAGCTTCAAAAGGTTTCATGAAGCAATGACTGAAATCGAACAGGTAGTCAGCCATTTTGTTTGAAAGCTGCCATTTTGGTAAATGAGGAGCTTGTTTTCCTTCAATTATAAACTTTTTCTCTGGAATTCTACAGAATAGGCCTTAAACCTAAGCTATTATGTAACACATTTCGGTGAGGAGTTTGCCAGTCAACAGGAAATTCTGTGGACGAGTCTATCATAAAAGGAAGCTTCAAAAGGTTTCATAAAGCATTGACTGCAATTGAACAGGTAGTCGGGCATTTTGTTTGGATGCTGCCATTTTGGTAAATCCGCAGCTTGTTTTTCTTTGATGATAAATTTCTTCTCTGGAATTCGACAGAATCGGCCTTAAACTTAAGCTATTATGTGAGACATTTTGGTGTGACTAAATTATGAATGAATTTATTCTCACTCATGAAACATGAGTTGAATCCATGATGAAGAAGAGTTAGGCTAATTTCGTCACTGTTTAGTTTTTATCTGGTTGAGTTAAGCCCTGCATTCAGTGTGATTACGTAAATCGATATTTTTATAAATGGCATCGGAGAACGATTAAAGCGGTGGGCGATACTTTAAAGGTGGAGTGGGTTTATTTTGCGGTGCTTGTCTCCCTCCTGCGTTCACATCACAACAGCGCTTCTTGTACAGGTTGAACAATTCTCTCATATGATCGTCTTATTAGTGACTTTAGTGTGTTTATTCTCGTATACGGGATTTACATGTTTTATGAATGCGGCAGTACACTCGTCCATTCCCCGGAACTGTGCCATATTTTAAAACTAGAACTTTCCTCCTTCAATGTACGTAACGTCACGGTGGCCGAGAGGTTAAGGCGTTGGACTCGAAATCCAATGGGGTTTCCCCGCACAGGTTCGAATCCTGTTCGTGACGTATGTTCTTTTGGGTGTCGTTTTTTCATATTACGTTCATATGACGTACGCTACTTGCTAATGAGACATGGTTGACATTATATCGCTCGAGACAAGCAAACGTTTAATTTTAACAACGATTAACTTGTGCTGACACCGTGTTCTGTGATGTGGTTGGTCTGCATCAGTCATTGGAGAAGAACCAACTATATCCGCTAGTTATTTAATTGTATGTTTATTTCTTGGTTTTAAAGACAAATTTGTGCTTTCGGTTTGTAATGCTGTGTTTGTTGTATAAAACATTTTGCAACTCTGGAACCAAAATGACAAGGGGTATGTCGACTGGACAGGAGTAGAAATGCATTTCGAACCCAACCCACCCCCCTCTGAATGAGGACAATGGAACATGCCAATGTTTATAAATGTCAGACAGCGCCGTGTGACGTACCACTTCACAAGACATAGTTGAAGCAGCATGGCTGACTGTGGCCACAAAAAAAACTTGCTTAGCTGTCCAGTTGCGTATTTAGTACACATTTGTCGAGATATGAAAATTTAGCGCGGCAATTTAGTAGAATTATTGCCAACTTATACTAGCTGGCTATTTATTCATAGACACACACATCGGTCAGAAACAAAACTGCGCGTTTGCTTAGTCCCAGAAAAAGGCAACACAAAGGAAATGCGGTCGGTTAGTATTGTGTAAATGATACAACTTTCTTTTTTTGAAAGCGAGACTTAAAAACTCACTTAAGCTCTTAAATTGTTAACATTTTTGACTGAGGTTTTGGGATTTCCCAGCCAGGCAGTTCCATTTTTAATATAGTACGGCCATCGGGTTGCTAAAAATTGTAACTAACTCTTTAATCGTTTTACATTAACCCCGGTGATATTCGCCTAAACTACATCTACCAACGACGTTTACCATGAAAAGAAACCCGACTCGTAAAATGAAAGTAAGTAGCTAACAACGAGCTAACTGCCGTTACAAGCCAACAGGGGCTAGTTACCCGTAGCAGCAGATCGATCGTCGTTTTAATTTCGAAAGCGCTTTTCTTTTTTCGTTTCGCCCTTGTGACCAACGTCTGGGATTTGAACATAAAATCGGTAATTGTGTGACGAAATCGGGTTCTGTGAGTGCTTCGGCGTCCCCCCATGCTAATATGCTAGCGGGGCTACTGCTAACGTAGCCGGTCTCGCCTGTGGCGCTTATTTTCTTGCTTGTTGTGCGGCATCGACACGGACAATGGCGGCGCCTTCGACCGAGGCGGTGTTCTTGATTAAAGACGTCAAACCCGGCTCGAAAAACCTCAATATTGTATTCATCGTTTTGGAAATAGGTAAGTGTGAAAAGTGTTAGCCCGCACGTTGGCTCTTCCATGTCCTTTGCTCGGATGGATCGCTTGCACTCTTAAAGGGACACGCGCACTCTTTTATATCAAGTGTTGAATTCGGACCACGTAAATACGCGCAGAACTGATCGTGCACCTTTCATACACTCGGGATTTTATTACGCTAAACAAATATTTGTTTGATAAACACTTCAGTACAGCAGTCAAATAAAAAAACAAAAGTGCTAATTGGATGATAACGTATTCTTTCCAAACTAGGAACTGCGTGATATTTACAACATGGTAATGACTCAAAATGACAGTAAATATCAGTATGCAAAATATTCCCATAAACGAATCAGAAAGCGATACTTGCGGCGGTGTGCTCTTTTGTCATGAAGTGCCACTATGCTCCAGCGCTGGCTTTTTATTGTTTCTTGTCACCTCGTCATGCATTTAAAGTACATAGTGACCCAAAAAGATGTGTACCCATTAACATTTCAATTGTGGTTTTGATTAAAAAGCTATTTATTTCAAATTACAACCACACCTTAATCGGTTCATGGAAGACCATTCTTCAGAGTTTCAGCTATTTCTGTCAATTTTTAGTCAATTTATGTATGGCTTTCCCAAGATGTGTTCCAAATGTCCACTATTTTGTTGCAAGCAAACCTGTACTTGTCTGACAACGTTGTCAATCACGTTGACACACTCCTCTTTCGGGATAAAACATTGCTGCAGTGTGTCAAAGTGATTGACAACGTTGTCAGACAAGTACAGGTTTGCTTGCAACAAAATAGTGGACATTTGGAACACATCTTGGGAAAGCCATAAATTGACAAAACATTGACAAATAGCAAAAACTCTGCCGAATGGTCTTCAATAAACTGAATAAGGCGTGGTTGTAATTTGAAATAAATAGCTTTTTAATCAAAGGCAATATTGAAATTTTCATGGGTATGCATCTTTTTGGCTCACCCATGTTGACCACAAAGTGGAAAATGTCAATCAATGCCATATTCTTATTCCACTGTGCCTTTCATAAATAACAGCAGGAAAAACCCTCCCTCTACCCCCCTTTGAATGATTTTGTTGAACCAGGACGAGTGACCAAGACCAAAGACGGTCATGAAGTGCGATCTTGCAAAGTGGCCGACAAGAGCGGCAGCATCGCCATCTCCGTTTGGGACGAGCTGGGTAGTCTTATCCAGCCTGGCGATATTATCAAACTCACCAGAGGGTAAAAATTAAGAAAACGGCGGCCCGCCAAATGTTCTCCTGTGGAATTCCAACGTGTGCCTTGTGTCTTCTTAGATATGCGTCCATATGGAAAGGCTGCCTGACACTTTACACTGGAAGAGGCGGCGATCTGCAGAAGATCGGAGAGTGAGTTGAACGGCTTTTCCGACTTTTGAAGTTTACATTTCAAGAGCGTTTTCGTGTCCCTTTTTTCCAGATTTTGCATGGTCTATTCAGAAGTGCCCAATTTCAGCGAGGCCAATCCGGAGCTACTCGCTCAAACGAACCAGCAAAACAAGTCGGTGAGTGATGGCGAGTGAACGCGGCAGCGTTGACCTTTAATTTGACGTGTCAATAAACCTAACTCGCTTTTTAATAATAATCATGATAATACATTTGATTTATAAGCGCATTTCAAAACTCTCAAGGTCACTTTACAGTCACAGGATCAGTTTTTCTGTGGGTGAGCACCGGCAGCCGCACGCGCCAGCGTTCACTCAACCCGGAAGTAATTCAAATAGATAGAAAGCTAACTAGCTAGCTAATAGATACAATAATAATACATTTCATTTATAAGCACCTTTGAAAACTCTCAAGGTCACAGTTGCAGGTTAAAGTTGCTAATAAATAGCTACCTAGCCAGCTAGATAGTTAGATAATAATAATAATAATAATAATAATAATAATAATAAATTTCATTTGTAAGCGCCTTTCAAATCTCTCAAGGTCACTTTACAGTCACAGGATGAGTTTTTCTGTGGGTGAGCAGCGGCAGCCGCACACGCCAGCGTTCACTCAACACGGAAGTAACTCAAATAGATAGAAAACTAGCTAGCTAGCCAATAGATAGCCAATAGTTATTTAGCTAGGTAGCCAGCCAGCTAGATACCTATCTAGCTAATGGATAGCTTGCTAGATAGGCCAGGGAGCTAGATAGCAAATACGTAGCTAGTTAGCTATAATAGATAGCTAGCTAGATAGCCGGCCAGGGCGCTAGATAGCAAATAGCTAGCTCACGAGCTAGCTAGATAGATCATAATACATTTGGTTTTGATCCATTTTTGGGGGCGTTGTTTTGTTGATAGTTGATACAAAAAAATCACTTGTCGTTTTCATTTTGTAGATAACTAAACAGTGGCTAGCCAGGTAGCTAGCCAGCCAGCAAATAGCTAATAGGTAACAAATAGATAGCTTGATAGCTAGCAGGCTAGACTGTCATAAGTCTTCTCTCATTTGAAATTCTGTCCAATGGAAATTCCTTAATCCGGAAAAACATCTTATGTATTTTTTTAACACCTAAATGATCGCAAAGATCGATTCCGTACAACGTAAATTCCGATATGCGGAACACGGAATTACAATCTATGCAAAATTGTTTAAAATCATTCTCGATATACGGGGAAAAAAAGTTGTCCGTTCCGCCATTGTTCCTGCACGTGACGTAGTTGCGGTTTTGACCAACAGGGAAAGCCTGACCAGAATCAGAGAGGAAACTCTCCTCCCGATCAAAATTCAGGGACGTCGTCTGCACCAGGTAAACAGAAAAGTAGCAGCCAAAAAAATATATAGATATAGAGATATAGAGATATAGATAGCTCTATATATATATATATATATATATATATATATATATATATATATATATATATATATAGATAGATAGATAGATAGATAGATAGATAGATAGATAGATAGATAGATAGATAGATAGATAGATAGATAGATAGATAGAGAGAGATAGATATAACAACCCCTCCATTCACCACACAGGAAACGGCTCCACGTCGTCGTTTTCCAACAATGGCGGCATCAACAGCGGCGGCCCCGCGCCGGGCGGCGCCCGCGACTCAGCATTCGGGCGACCCAACGGACGCTCGCCCGGAAACGGAGCGGCTACATCTTCCGCGGCCGGACCCCCGTCCGCCGCGGCCAAGTCATCGGTTAGCATTAGCAACGGTAGGGACCCGCGACGTATCAAAAGATGAACTGTGAAGTGGCTCGGGGAGGGGCTGGGGGGGCGACTCTTTACATCGTCCCTCCTTTTCACTTTCAGTTGACATTGACTGCCGTGTGTAGAGTAGCCGCGTCGTGAATCGCTTGCGAGTCTGCAGTAGCACTGTTTGGAAGTCCTTCGGTCTACTCGAAGCCCCCCCCACTTACTCCCCCTCCCTCCGAGTGAGGAACTCACTACATGTTAACATCAATGCCCCATCCATGTCCAATTCAGGCAACTCATGCACCCAACATCTCTGATTGACCGACCACATAACTCAACATCTGTATTGACAAGGGCGGGGCAGTCATAGAGCCCTTTTTTTTTAATCTCCACTTCACTTACCACAATCGGGGCAATATTGAAAATGGGGACCATTCCAGGCTGGACAAGAAGTTCACCAAATAAAATTTGCAACTGTTGTCGAACAAGACGTGTGTTGTTTTTTTTTAAGTGTTTATTTTATCAGTATTTTGTCAGTACACTTCTGACAAGGGCTGAGGGGGTATTTGCTTCCCGTTGAAGGCCGCAGGGATGAGAATTTTACGCCGATCAGCGTATTTCCAACTTTTTCAGACCAAACTGACCAGACAATAATAATACATTTCATTTATCAGCGCCTTTCTAAACTCTCAAGGTCACTTTACAGTCACAGGATCAGTTTTTCTGTGGGTGAGCAGCGGCAGCCACACGCGCCAGCATTCACTCAACCGGGAATAACTCAAATAGATCAAGTTAGTTAGCTAGCTAGCTAATAGATAACTAATAGCTAGTTAGATAGCTAGCTTGGTAGCCAGCAACAGTGACCCCGTTCAATCGGGAATAGCTCAAATAGATCAAGTTAGCTAGCTAATAGATGACTAATAGACAGCTTGCTAGCTAGTTAGACACCTATATTGTAATACACTAAATTGTGTACACACCCACATCGGCGCAAACAGCCGGAAAAAAATACAAAATAAAATAACATACTGCAGTGATTATGATAAAACTAAATATGTATTCTCCTTTTTTCGCTGTTCATATCCTGTTTCGTCTTGTGTTGACGGGAAGCACAATTTTGATTGGATTGATTGGATGATACTGACGCCAGTTGGTGGAAAGCGCCATTTTGATTGGATTATCTTGATTTGGTGTCGAAACAGGTAAACGCCCCCTTTTGAATAAGCGGACAAGTAAAACAAATCAAGTTGAATAGACCGAAGGATTCGCCTTTGTGGAGAGAACAGGTTCTAATGTGATAGATTCTAATTTTCAATGAAACAATACCATCGATGAAATAGTCGAATGTCAGTGGTACTATGACAAGCCCCATGCTAACGTTAGCATCGATATAGTGCTGTGACAGGCAGCAGAAAGCAAGCATGCAAGCTAATGAGCAGTGTGCAGTTTAGCTAGCAGTAACATTGTGTATGTACCCAGCAAGTTAACTTTAATTCTGATAGTTTGGCTGGATTTTTCCCAATCATGGGGAAAACCATTCATATTAATGGCAAGCATTATCACAGTTATTTTAAACAATACTTCTGACATTTTGTTATATATATATATATATATATATATATATATATATATATATATATATATATATATATATATATATATATATACAGTGAGACCTCAACTTACAAACACCTTATCTTACAAACTTTTCGTCTTACAAACGTCAAATTTATGATAATTAAACCTTATAATAAGCACTATTTTCATAATACACACCCACCACGGCTGGCAGAGTGATCTTCGGCGGAAGCACACGACCGAACAGCACCAGAGATTAAGTTACCAACAGTCCTTATGGAAGGTGACTCTCCTTCCATAAGCCATCAACGACCATCAAAAAGGTAAATAAAACTTTATTTTACAGCACAGTTTATTCCTTTAATTACAGTCCTCATGTAATGCGCCGCTATTTCCAAACAGCAATTTCCTTTGACCGCCAACGCCACTCCATCAAGCCATAAATGACCATCACAAATGTAAATAAAGTGACTTTATGATACAATCTATTGTATTTCATTCATTACAATACAACAGCACATTTATTATACATAGAATAAGGTATGTTGTGTGTAGTTTTAAGGCTTATTTAGTTGAAAAGTATATTTTATGGAAACCTGGAAACGGATTATTCCCATTTTAATGGTTTCCTATGAGATTTTTTTTTTTTTTTAGATACACTTCGCCTTCCACACTCTGTCGGGGAACCAATTAAGTTCGTAAGTTAAGGTCTCACTGTATATATGTGTGTGTGTGTGTGTGTGTGTGTGTGTGTGTGTGTGTGTGTGTGTGTGTGTCATCCCTGAGGCCCACATTTCACTGTGTACTGCTTGTACCGGTGTACTTTTAAGCAACTTGTTACCTCAATGTTGCGACATACTCATTTCTTGCAACAACCACTGAACATTTTGAGCATTTCTTCTCCCACATTGTGACTCACTTTTTATTTCTATGACAATTTTATGCGTCCCACAGCTGTGCGACATTCTCTCGCCGATATAGTGGACAACAATCATCCACCCTCCGCCTCAATGTTGACGTCACAAAAAGCACATTTACCTTTCAACACGCACTTTGCTGGCCATAGTTTCATTTTTATGTATTTATTTTTTGTTGTATAATTTTTTACTTGTATTATGTATTTTTTGTATGCAATTGCTTATTTTTTATTTTTATGATTTAGATTTTGAACATAATTGTTCATTTTTTGTATATATTTATTTGTTAGGTTTTGTTTAATCATGGTTTAATATTTATTTATTGTTGTTTAATTTTTATTGGTATGTATTTTATGTATAAAATTGCTTATTTGTTTTCATGTGGATTTTTTTAATTGTAATTGTTTATTTGTTCTTTTGTGTATGTACCTGTATTTATATATTTGTATTGATTGTTTTGTATATATTATTGTTAATTTTGTATTTATTATTGCTTAATCAATTTTTATTGTTTGTTTTTCATTTATTTTTTAATATATTTTTTTATTTGTTTATTGGTTATTACTTAATTTCTTTGTTATTTATTACGTTTATGTAATTATTTACTTGTTCTTTTTTGTATGTACCTGTATTTATTTATTTGTTTGTATTGATTATTTTGTATACATTATTTTTTATGTATTTAATTTGTAATCTATTTTTTTTCCTTTATTTATTTTTTATTGCTTAATTAATTTTTTATTGTTTATTTTTCAAGTATTTATTTTTTATTGTTGAATTTAATGTTTTATCTGTTTATTTTTTATTGCTTATTTTTTGTTTTTTTATGTTTATTTATTTATGTATTTGTTAGTTTTATTATTTTGCTGTCGGCAGAGCCTGGTCAATGATATAACCGGAGGATGTCAACAGAAAGGCAAAAAGAGGCACCCAAAAAAAGCTCGTGCAATCCCCCTCGATTTTAATTTGTTAAAATATATCCAACCTGTCTTTTTATAAATCATCAAACGTTTTGTAAAATCGTCTTTTCTCTTCTACATCCACAAACGGCGTGATGATGTGCATCTTATGACAAAACATCTGGCCCGAATGTCTAAAGGGAAGTGTTTTTTGGAGCCTTTTTCTTCTTCTTTTAGGATGAAGAAAAGCGCAAGCAAGCACCTGATTGAGTAAAATCACCAAAACCATTCAGCCGAGCACAAAGCAGCCAAACTTGAGGACCAGCAACAAATATGAGTAAGTCGCACTTTCTTCAAACTTGACACTGGTGTGACTTGTATGACAAAATGGCGCGACGCTACTTTGATTGGCACGTGTAGTCTTGATTTTTTTTTAATACGCAAATGGTTACAAAAAAAAAACTGTGAGGAAACAGGAAAATGCGTGATGGCAGGCGTGTCAACAAAAGCCAATATCTTGTGACACACTTGAGCGCATCGCCTGCCGCACGGGAGCCGCCAGAATGACCGGCAAGTACTCAAAACCTTCAAACAGTGAATTTATGAAAATGAATGTGACGTTTTTGCTATCCGTTACTGCCTTCCGTTGAAAATGGTAAACGATTACGCAATTTAATTCCGAGGAATTAGCCAGCTAGCTGAATAGAAAGAGCTAGCTAGCTCACTAGGTACCTAACTCACTGTTCAATGCGATGGTTTTGAGATCACATCTGGCGACCACCAAGAAGCCTTGAATCTCCAAAACGATTGACCTATTCAGAATGATCAGCATGACCCTAAGTGTCAAAGTGATTGGTCGCCTATTGAGAGGCAACCAGTCCAGGCTTGACGTCCCGCTTTTGCTGGAAACCAAGCCTGTAAATTGATAGAAAGAGAGCGAGCTAGCTTGCTAGGTACCTAGCTCACTGTTCAATGCAAGGGTTTTGATCTCGCATCTGGCGACCACCGAGAAGCCTTGAATCTCCAAAACGATTGATCTATTCAGAATGATAAGGATGACCCTAAGTGTCGAAGTGATTGGTCGCCTATTGAGTGGCAACCAGTCCAGGTTTGACGTCCCCGCTTTTGCCGGAAAACCAAGCCTGGAAACGGATATAAAGAGTGCTAGCTAGCTTGCTAGGTACCTAACTCACTGTTCAATGCGATGGTTTTGAGATCACATCTGGCGACCACCAAGAAGCCTTGAATCTCCAAAACGATTGACCTATTCAGAATGATCAGCATGACCCTAAGTGTCAAAGTGATTGGTCGCCTATTGAGAGGCAACCAGTCCAGGCTTGACGTCCCCGCTTTTGCTGGAAACCAAGCCTGTAAATTGATAGAAAGAGAGCGAGCTAGCTTGCTAGGTACCTAGCTCACTGTTCAATGCAAGGGTTTTGATCTCGCATCTGGCGACCACCGAGAAGCCTTGAATCTCCAAAACGATTGATCTATTCAGAATGATAAGGATGACCCTAAGTGTCGAAGTGATTGGTCGCCTATTGAGTGGCAACCAGTCCAGGTTTGACGTCCCCGCTTTTGCCGGAAAACCAAGCCTGGAAACGGATATAAAGAGTGCTAGCTAGCTTGCTAGGTACCTAGCTCATTGTTCAATGCGGAGGTTTTGGGATCTCATCTGGCGACCACTGAGAAGCCTTGAATCTCCAAAACGATTGACCTATTCACAATGATAAGGATGACCCTAAGTGTCAAAGTGATTGGTCGCCTATTGAGTGGCAACCAGTCCAGGTTTGACGTCCCCGCTTTTGCCAGAAACCAAGCCTGGAAACGGATAGAAAGAGAGCGAGCAAGCTTGCTAGGTACGTAGCAAGCTTGCTCGCTCTCTTTCTATCTGGATTCTGGCCAGAAACCAAATCTTGGTTTCTGCCAGAAACTAAGCCTGGAAACGGATAGAAAGAGAGCTAGCAAGCTTGCTAGGTACCTAGCTCACTGTTCAATGCGGGGGTTTTGGGATCGCAACTGGCGACCACCGAGAAGCCTTGAATCTCCAAAACGATTGACCTAATTAGAATGATAAGGATGACCCTCAGTGTCAGTGATTGGTCGCTTATTGCGTGGGAAGCAGTCCAGGCTTGACGTCCCTGCTTTTGCCGGAAACCAAGCCTGGAAACGGTACTTGGTTCTCGATCGGTTTCCGGACCGGAAGTGGGTCACGCGCTCGATCCTTCCGGAGAGATGACCCGGACATTGCGTTTGACTTGTCGCCCAACCCCTCCAGATCTCAGCTCGGCCTCCTACACCATCGACTTCGGCTCAGCGTACGACGAATTCAACTTCACTTACAACGACAGCGACTTCATCCTGGACCCCGAGACGCAACCCTGCAGCCCGTTCACCATCCCGGAGGCCGCTGGCGTTTTCATCACCGTCTTCTACGCTGTCGTTTTCCTTTTGGCCATTCCCGGGAATCTGGTGGTGGGCCTCGTGATCGGAGTGAGCAAGCAGGCTCTCCCGCCTTCGGACTTGTACCTCCTGCACCTGGCGGCGGCCGACGCCTTGCTGGCCGTCACGCTCCCGTTCTGGGCCACCTCGGTCCTCAGGGGTTGGGTGTTTGGAGACCAACTGTGCAAAGCCGTCACCATCATCCAAGAGCTCAGCTTCTACTCCAGCATCCTCTTCCTGACCTGCATTAGCGTGGACCGCTACATGGTCATCGTCCGAGCCATGGAGGCCCGTCGCTCCGACCGGCGGCGGCGGATCAGCTGGGGAATCTGTGCCGGTGTCTGGATCGTGGGAACCCTCCTGTCCTTGCCGGGATTCCTCTACTCGTCTTTCTCGTCCTCCGGTCAGCTGGTGTGCGCCGAGTACTACGACCCGCGCAGCGCCGACGAGTGGCGCCTGGCCACCAGGGTCCTCCGCCACTCCCTGGGTTTCCTGGTCCCGCTGGCCGTCATGCTGCCCTGCTACGGCGTCACCATTCAGCGCCTCCTTCGAGTCCGCGGTGGTTTCCAGAGGCAGCGGGCCATGCGGGTGATCGCCTTGGTGGTGGCGGCCTTCCTGCTGTGCTGGACGCCGTATCACGTCGCCGTGATGACCGACACCTTCTTCCGCACTAAGATCGTGAGCTACGGCTGCCCCGCCCGCCTGGCGGTGGATCGGGCCGTCCTGGCCACGCACAGCCTGGGCCTGCTGCACAGTTGCGTCAACCCGGTGCTCTACGCTTTCGTGGGGGAGAAGTTCAGGAGGAGGTTGCAGCAGTTCATGAGGAAGGTGGGCATCCTGGAGAAAGCCTCGGTGTCCAGGACCAGCAGGTCTTCGCTCTCGTCCGAGATCACGTCCGCGTTCATGTAAAATAACAAAACCTCAAGGGACGTTAGCCCAAATGAACAAACTTGTAAATATTCCACGATTTTTGTCCTTTCTTTTTCTTGGAATTAGAATGTATAATCCTCGACACATATTACATCTAAAGCGTACAACAAATTAATGAATAAATAGTTTTCAAATTCGAAAGTAAAAAAAAAAAATGTTTTTGTAGTTTACATGGGACAAGTTGAAATTTGGGTTCGGACTTTAGCAAGCTTCGTGGCACTTAATATGCTTGATTTGCGTTCACGGGCCAAATAATATAATGTGGCGGGCCAGATTTAGCCCCCTGGCCTTGACTTTGACACCTGTGACGTAAGGGAATTAGCCAGGTAGCTGAATAGAGATAGCTAACTCGCTATCTAGCTAGCTCGCGAGCTAGGTCAATTGCTAGCTAGGTAGCTCGTTAGATGAGCATGGAATTACCCAAGATTGATTTGCTTTCACAGGCTAAATAAAATAATATTTCATTTATAAGCGCCTTCCAAAACTCTCAAGGAAACGTTACAGTCACAGGTGAGTAGCCAGACACACCAGCGTTCACTCAACAAAGTCAAAGAAATGACAAGTTAAAGTGACCAAAGTGTTTTTTTTTATTGTAATGAGTACAAAGTCGTTATCATAAATATTAGCAATTATTACAACATCTTCCAAAGTTGCCATGATGTTCCGGGACAGATTTGGCCCCCGGGCCCTGACTTTGGCACCATTTTGTACACGTTCACGATCCAACAAGATCTTGACTACACAATTTAATTCCTTTCGTGGTCATAAAATTTGACTCACTCGTAAAAGAAATACCTTGTTAAATGGCGGCCCTTTGAACAAAAGCGTGGGATGATGCAAAAAAAAGTACAAAGTCCTTTCGTGAACGGGTTGTGTTACAAAACTAGGGAAACATTTTCTCACACGTGTCAACATGGTGACGAAACAGGAAGTTGGGCCATTTTTCTTTTTCATTTGTTTTCAACTCTGTGCTGGAATTCGGTCACTTTACATTTGAAATGTTGGTAATCGAACGGTATGATAAACGATTGTATATTGACTGGTCGAAAATTGAGAGATGGACTTTGTTTGAATTCAGTATTTTATTGTTCTTGTCTTGTCTCGTCTCGGGTCTTGTAGTAAGTCCTAAAGCATCCGAGTACCTCGTTTCCGTCCACGCGCCTCACTTCCTGTTTTCCTCCAACCAATCAGATGCTATCACATAAACACCTTAAAACAACGAAAACCGAATATAATTTAGATAATCTTAACATAAAAGAATATAGCGTTTGAGCATAAAAAATAACAACGAACAATTTCACAAAACTTATACATCCAAGGCGTTTTATTTCCCAGAGTATATAACAAATAAATATTAACTGAATCTTTATTTACAAGACAACTTTATTGAGATGGCGAATTCCCATTGATGCCACAGAGCGCATGACAGAACAGGTAACGTCAAATAACCAAAAAATACAATACAACACAACATGACGTAAAACAACAACTAATGTCATAGCAACTTCACAACTATTCCCGAATGTTTAAACGTATTTGGAACTTAGAATCGCTGCTCGTTATTGAAGCCGATATAAAAGTTCACTGAAAAAGCGAACAGATTTGTTTTATTGTCAATACGGGACGGCTACTCATTTACTTTCACACTTAGCTTAGCAGCTAACGTGTAAGACGTTATTCACGTTTTGACCACGATGTTTGTGATCTACTTATGAATAGAAACTTTAATTCTCTCGTTTTGAAACTTGAAATTAAACTCGTGACAAACTTAGCATGCGTGACTGAAAGGTTTATGTGATAAGACGGTGTAGTTGAATGCTAAAAATGACAAAAAATACCACGGAGATGCTAATGCGAATCATGTATGTTTTGATTTTAGAAGCAAAATGATATTGGAACACAAACGGTGGAGCAACACATGTATCAGAAAGTCTTTAATAGTCCCACAACCGGTAAATGTAGACAGCTCATAAGGAACCGCGACATATGTCTTTATTATGTGTCTGAAACTCATGACAAAAAGTTACTGGACACCAGGGCAGACAACTCTGAAAAGCTGCCTGCCCAGACATAACGTTGCCAGCCCCATTTTTCACAACTTGAAACACAATAAGACGACTAATTGCAAAAAAAAAAAAAAAAACATTGTTGCAAAGTATTAAGGATTGATAATCAGAATATTTAACAGGATAACACTTTAAAATTAAGTAATTGATGTACCTACCACAAATGCTCCCTTGCTTAATTTATCGTAAATATCTCTTCCTGATGCTTTTTCTCCAGTTGTCGTTTGTCCATACACTGTTCGGCATGTTGCACAATGCAATGTTTGCGTTGTGTCGTCCGCGACAAGCCACGTGAACTCCTCTTTCCACGATGTTTTTAATGTACGTTTACGCTTTGTAGCGTCATAAATTGTGTTATCTTATTTTGAATCTTTATTCTGGGGCTGAGGTTTTGGCTTTATTCCGAACCACTTATCCATTTTGCTTGTGTTCTCTGTGCGTCTACTTTGGAAAATGATGCGCAAAATGCACCCGGAAGCACGAAGTTATTCGATGCAGGTTTCTGATTGGCTGCAGAGTATGCAAATTGCCAAACTAAGCGAAATTCAGGAATTTCCAAACCGAACAAATATTTCGAAATTGGAATAAAGCAAACGTTTGACTTGAAAAAAAATCTTTAGTTTTTCGTTTGTTTTTTTCTTGAAGAAGTTGTCGGCCACCCGGTTGGAGGCGTCGTAAAGTTGCATGCCCCGGGCGTCCAGGCAATCGTTATTTCAGGCACTGCTTTAGTCTCTATCTAAAATGACCAAGATTACAGACATTTACTGAGTAATTTACAGAAGTTGATGTTAAAAAAGAACTCAAACATGATTATTATTTTTTTTTATATTTGAGGCCAAAGCAGGACAAAACAGATAATTTGAATATCCATACATTATACTGAAAAAAGACTGAAGTCCAGTATTAGTTGTCCACTTTCCCGGTTTGTTTTTCAAGTGGTCTGATAATTACGATAAGCCTTGAACAGTCACACATAGCGATATCATATCCTCTTAAAAGCGACGTACCCATGCGCCACCCTATGTTCTGCCATGTTTGGCTTGTCGCACCACCTCCCGTGTTCCAGTGACCTCGGGCTGGCTAAAAAATGACAAAGGGGGTGGGGCCCCTCGCTGGTGGCAGCTGCAATTGTCGGGCTTGCTGGGCCCGTGTTTGTGATTTCCCCTTCGAAACAGGCGGCAGCGGAGGTGGCGGTGGCGGGATGGGAGAGTACGCATGAAGTGGATTAGCTCATGGGAAAAAGGAGGTGGTACGAGGTGGTGGTTCATGGCGTGCACTGTGCAAGCCACGGGACAGTGGCTTGACACTCAGAAGCCAAAACCAAGTGGGACTTGGAGCCTATCAAAGGAACAAGCAGAGAAGAGTCAAACTCACTGGGAATGGTGACTGCGAGCTCGGTAGGAGGGCAAGAAGGGCCACAGTCGTCACTTTGAAGAGGCACGAGTCAAAGGCGTTGTTATTGCAACGTGATCCAAGGGTCTCACACTAAATATACCCCCGGTGTCAGAAAGTGGCACCTAGCTACTTCTCCCTGAATCACCAGGTAACCTTTTTGGGCTTTACTAGAGCACCAAGGGCATCCGAGAGACTTTAAGGATCTGGAAATTCCAAAAATGTGACATCAAATGTCTTCAAATTGTCCAATTTAACCGCCGTACAATTCCTCGATAAGAGTAAGAATGAAAAAATCAGAAGGGGACGCTTCCCCGATTGCCGCTGTACCACCCAAGCGCTCCAAAGTCAGCCCGGAGCGAACTCTCGCCGAGTCCCGAGGACCAGCCCTTCCCAACCCGACGCCGCCGGTTTTCATGCGCAAGATGCGGAACGCCGCCGTGGGGACGGGTTGTGACATTCGGCTCAAGGTGACGGTTTGCGGAGACCCCCAGCCTTCGCTGTACTGGTACCACAATGACGAGATCCTCAACATGGAAAACCAGGAGTACGGAGGACTGTGGATTCGGGATTGCAAGCCCGCCGACGCTGGACTCTACACCTGCATTGCTAATAACCACCTGGGGGAGGCGCGGAGCAGTGCTGTACTGGCGGTCCTGGATCTGGGTGAAGGTGAGCGACATGGGTAGTACTAATGCAACCGCCATGTCATCCTTATTGTCCCTAACACTCACAGTCTGGAAAGTCAAGATTTTAAACATGTGGTGGCCACCTTGGGTGTTCGGAAGATGGCCAAACAACAATAGCTGACACACCTGGTCCATTGTGGTCATGGCTTCTTGAGACCTTAGCACACGCATCCAAGTCAAGCCCCGGGGGCCAAATCTGGCCCGCCATGTCATTTTATTCGGCCCGCAAAAGCAAAGCAAAATTGTTAAATTCCATCTATTGAGCAAGCTAGAGATCGAGGTAGCTCGTGATCAAGCTAGCTAGCTATCGAACGAGATAGCTAGCAATTGAGGTAGCTTGTGATCATGTTAGCTAGATATCAATGGAGCCATTAGTAATAATAATAATAATACATTTTATTTATAAGCGCCTTTCAAAGCTCTCAAGGACACTTCACAATCACAAAACTAGGACATAAATAAAATCACATAAAATCATTAAAAAAACCGAGATAAAACTATCCAGAGAATTAGTGATCGAGATAGCTAGTTAGCGATTGAGCTCGCTAGCGATCGAGGTCGCTAACGATCAAGGTAGCTAGCAGCTTGCGATCAAGGTAACTTGTGATCGAGCTAACTCGCGGTTGAGCTAGCTAGTGATTGAGCTAGCTAGCGATTGCGCTCGCTAGTGGTCGAGCTAGCTAGCTCCTTTTCTATTCAGCTAGCTGGCTAATCCCTTACATCACAGGTGTCAAAGTCAAGGCCCGGGGGCCAAATCTGGGCCGCCACATCATTTTATTGGGCCCGTGAAAGCAAATCAAGCATGTCAAGTGCGACAATGCTTGCTAAATTCTGAAGCAAAATTGCAAATTGTCCCATTTAACTACAATAACAGTCATTATTTTTGACTTCAGATTTAAAAACTAGTTATTCATTCATTTGTTGTGCCCTCTATATGGAATATGTGGAGGGGATAAAACATTCTCATGGCTTCCCCAAATTCAAACTGGCCCCCGAGAGGCAAAAAACGACTTTGACACCCCTGCCTTAGCAGAACCGTTATGGTCTGTTCAAAGTTCCCAAAAGTCCTCCCAAATGTCCTCAGACTTTGACGGAATCTTCTACATGGGCTTTAATGTGGTATTGTTTTTCCGGGCAATATTTTAGACCAATTCGGAGTCGTTTAGCTAAACTTTAGCTGGACAATTCCGGTTTTTCGGATGTTTGGTATGTTCCGACACACACCGCAGAAGCTGGATCACCATCCTGAACATTTGAATCAGGTATGGTGCCACATCTGGGAAATCCCGGGGTCCACTAAACCTTTAGGGGACGCTAAGAATCTTTTTACAAAGGTCCTGCCCGGATCTTTTTAACGATATTTTCATTCATACTTGAACATATTTGTTAGCTGTCTCCTATGACGAAAACAACAACGACTTAGCGTTGTTACTTTTTAAGCTTTTCCTCCTTTGTTTCCATGAGATCATCACAGCTATTATTTCTTAAACTGAAAAGGTAACTTATTAGTCTCGCCATGGTGAAATTGACATTTCACAGCAGCAAAGTGATGAAAGTAATTAGAAAGTAAAAGAAGATGGAGAAAAAAAACAAAATAAAGGAGCTGTTATAAAGGCAACCATTCTCGCGGCCGCCATCTTGAACTCAAAACAACAACAAAGATACTAAATAACAAATAATGTGACTCAGACAGTCATTTGCTATCTTTTAGCCATCTGGTTAGCTAGCTAGCTATGTAGATGGCTATTTATTAGCTATATGGCTATCTAGCTAGTTAACTAACTGTCTAGCTTGCTATGTATTAGTTATCTGTTAGCTAGCTAGCTTTCTATCTATTTGAGTTCTGGGGTGAGTGAACGCTGGCGCATGTGGCTGCCGCTGCTTACCCACAGAAAAACTGATCCTGTGACTGTAAAGTGACCTTGAGAGTTTTGAAAGGCGCTTAGAAATGAAATGTATTATTATTATTATTATTATTATTATTATTATTATTATTATTATTATTAAAAGTAGCCTCGCATAAACCTCAAGTGGTTGTATTCGAAAAGCCACGCTAGTTGTTCTCAATTTCCAATCTTAGCCCATTGAAGCGTTCATCAGCATCCAGCTTGGCCAAGGCGTTTGTCATCGACCCTCTCGTTTCATTTGAAACGCGAATCTCTTTTACAAAGTCATGCTGAGCGCTGCAGAACAACAACAAAGTGCTGCAGCTGACACGCCCGGCCACTTTTGTCCAGAGGGATGGCATTTATCAAAGCAGCATCTCTGACATTGACACACCCCGAAAAAAGAGATTTAGTTCTATATTTTACAAGAAACAGCTATAGCTCAGCTGATCAACTTAATTGGTTGGCTTAAATGTGTGTGTAAGGCGAAAAGTTTCTCTGCCGAACATTTATTTCCCATAAGAAACCATTAAAATGAGAATAATCCATAAAACATCATTTTCTATTAAATACGCCTTAAAACTACACAAAATACACCTTATTTTATGTATAATAAATGTGCTATTGTATTGTAATTAAAGAAATAACTATACTGTATAATAAAGTCGTTTTATTTACCTTTTTGATGGTCGTTGTCAATGGATGACGAACTTCCAGGTTGCCTCTTGATGATATCCGAGTGCGATAATACACTCACTCACACTTTCCCCTGCTCGCTGCTCTTCGTTAATCTAAATCAACAGATGTTTTTCAACCTCTTCTATTGCCTGAAATCGTTGCTTTGACAACACAGAACCACCCTTAGGCACACGTAGCAACGGTCGACTTAGCATACTGGTACTGGGACGCTAAGTCACACAAATGCACACCTGGTTGGTGTTTTTTGATGAGTTCCTCTTCGGCTTAACACTAGCCTGTGGTGGGGTCGTTTTCGGTCCCATAATAGCAGAAGTACTTCACTCGATAACAAACCATGTCTACACTCAAAGAAAGGGGGTGACGAAAACTAGTCCGCCAGCCACCGTGGCGCTGATCGACCGTGTGGTTTGGTTCGTCTGCCAAAAACTAGTTTGTATGCCAATATTATATTCTAGCGAATTTAACGGCGAAAAGTTTGTAAGCTAAAGCGTTTGTAAACTGAGGACAACCGACATCATCAGAAAAACGTTTTATAGCATCTAAAATACCTAAAACACACAGGCTGATATTTTTAGTCAAATGAACAATGCCAATAAAAATGACTTAAAGTGTCCCAAAACCACTTAAATGACCCCGGAAATGGCGAGTTTCAGAAGGTCCCGCCCCCTTGTTCGTGACATCACGCCAAGACGTCTTTCCTTGCTCGAGACTCAAAACAATGGCTTCAGATTCGGAGAAGATATTTTCTTGTTACTCATCCAGTTATGAATATGATTCAAATAGTTCTGAAGAGGAAAGCATACATGTTTGGAAAAGTTAAAGAAGTTCTTCCGTATCAATTCGAGCCGTCAGGACTCCAATGTAGCGTCCCAGAAAATGCACAAGATGGCGCCCAAGCTCCGTTGGAAATGGGCTGATTTGTCTGCTCTGAGTTTGTGTCAGCTAGTATCTAATAGTAGTCTTGGTGCAACACACAACGATTCACCATCGCGTTATTTATGTGTTTTCTTTCTAATTTCGCCATCAACACGAAGTCTTCAGGCCAAACAAAGTACCCAAAATGCATTGTGTGTCGCTTTCTTGGTCAGGGGCGTTCCAGATGTGATGTCACGGTAGGCATCGTCACTAACTCAAAAACAAGACTTCCTGAATATTCAGCGTGAGTCTTAAAACGTAAAATAAAGCTACAGTAAAGTCTCGTTATATCGATATCGGATATATCGATAGTCCCGGTTATATCGATACTATTTCTATGCACGCACGGAGAAAATTACATGCAAACAGGGTCGGATATATCGATAGTCCCGGTTATATCGATATTTTTTCGGACTCCCTTGAATATCGATATAACGAGACTTTACTGTATATGCGGTGGAATCTTTGTAAAATACACTCAGTAGAAGTCATTTGAAGTGATTTTACAAATTATGGACAGAACTTGTCCGGAGGTGTCGGTTGTCCTTTAAAATGATGTTTAAAAAGTGATCAGAATCAGAATCAGATCTTTATTGCCAAGTATGTAGAATAAACTCGCACAATCAGTCTCATAAGTTTGGGCCACCGTAACCCTCAAACTTGAGTAAGTAACCGCCCGATTTTCCACGTTGGTTCTGGACAGCTGTCCTATCAGTCAAGCGCACCGCCTAGACATTTCTCACTCTCTCGCACTTCCCAAACGTCTCTACTAACTCCCTCCCCAGCGTCCACCGACTCTCGTTATTTATATCGCGGAATGTGCCAGGCCTTAGATTTTCTGGATGTTCGCAGGCCGGCGTCTCTCCTGTTACACGGGAAGACATAAGCGCTAATTTTATCCCCGACCACTTCTGACCCTCACTAAATTCCGTCCACCGTTAAATTCTTCAATCTTTATTCCTTCGCCCGACGTGATATTTTCAGTGACCCGCGCCGCTCCGACTTCAAATCGGCAAAGCTTTCCTTGTATTTACCAAATCGTAATATCATTTGTCCATCGAGGAAAAGGTTTCTTCAGCCGTCATCTGTACTTCTTTGAAGGTGTCGGACGTTTTATTCCTCGTCTGAAAAGCTTCGTCAGCGAACTAAAGTTGTGCTGGTATCTCTGCCCCTATATGCATTCCTGATGTACAGACACGGCAATGCCAGACCTTTTCTTTGATAGAACCCTGCTCTGAGGTCAGGCGGAGCAGTGGACTACTCCCTGTAGCTAAGCTGATTACTTCTTTTGTACTATCTGATTATGTTCTATGACTGGCCCTGTTTGCCCCCATTTGCTCTGGTATCACTTCATCAGCATGCGTAGAATTGGAGTAGTCAGAAGCATGGGCTCAGAGGGATCATCCGTATACATAATTATCAGACCACTTTTTGATCAGAATCAGAATCATCTTTATTGATATGTAGAACACACAAGGAATTTGTCTCCAGTAGAATTTTCTGCACTAGTATCATCTTAAGAAATATGGAGGCACGATACAGTTCTATTTGGGTTACTGTTTAGAGAGTTAATGGCTTGGCAGAAGAAACTGTTTAGATGTCTGCTGGATTTGGTGCGCATGGATCGGTAGCGCCTGCCTGAGGGTAGAAGCTGGAAAAGGTGGTGGGCAGGGTGTGGAGGGTCCAGTAGGATTTTTATTGCCCTTGTTTGGATCGGACATATCGGTTGTACGCTAAGACTGACGTTCACCAAGAATCCTTAAAAGGCAGAGACATTTTCACCAGACCACATTGGCAACTCTTTCCTGCATTCCAAAAGTGACCAATGGACCTTCTCCAAAACCTTTACCCATTGCCACCTATGGAAAATCTAGAGCCGTCACATTGCGCAACGAACGTGTTTAGCAGACATGTCAGGGTCCATATTGTGACAAACGCTGCCATTGTACTCAAACCTTTTTATAGAAGCGGCGCTAGGTTGAAAATGTCAGTGTGTGTCGCTCTGGGGCCGCTATGGCTCCTTTCCAGCGTGGTTGGATGAGGCCTAGTCCTCTGGAGTCCTATTCAACAGGTGGGACTCCATTTACACCGTGGAAATCACCCTTCACTGCTTTGGTCTGCTTATAGGACAACCAGACGTCTCTGGACAAGTTTTGTCCATAATTTATAAAATTTGTAAAATGGCTTCAAATGACTTCTACTGGGCGTATTTTAAAAAGATTCCACCGCATATAGCTATATTTTACGTTTTAAGACACGCGCTGAATATTCAGGAAGTCTTGTTTTTGAGTTGGTGACAAGTCCGTATGTGATGTCACTAAAGGAACGCCCCCTGACTGAAAAAAAGACACATTGTAGCAGTCCTTCCATCACGTCAATGTATTTTGCTGTATTGTTTGGTTGTTTGACAACCTTGTGTTGCACCCAAAAGCCACCAGAAGAGGGTGTCCAAGCTCCATATAAGGAATTTATCAGCCTGTGGAAACGGAGGTGGCCACAGGAGGTCGCCATTTTGTGCCTCTTTTCTGGTGATCGTTTCTCCCCAATGTTGCCTCAAAATGGCATGGAATAAATTGTTTAATCGATTGCAAACATGTATGCTTTCCTCTTCAGAACTATTTGAATCATATTCATAACTGGAGGTGTAACAAGAAAGCATATTCTCTGAATCTGAAGCCATTGTTTTGATTCACAAGTAATGCAAGACGTCTTGGCGTGACGTCACGAACTGGGGGCGGGACTTTCTGAAAATGCCCAATTCGCAGCTCAATTTTTTTGCAGATTTTGCACACTTTAAGTCATTTTTATTGGTGTTTTGCAACTGAATAAAAATATACTGCGTGTTTTGGGTATTTTAGATGCTATAAAACGTTTTTCTGATGTCACTTAAGAAAGAAAAAAGTGACGTCGGTTGTCCTTTAATGCCCGGTAAAATCAGAATCACTCTTTATTGCTAAGTATGTAGAACACACAAGGAATTTGTCTCTGGTAGAACACGCTGCACTAGTATCATCAAAAACATTGAGAAAAATGGAGGCACTATACAATTTTATTTGGGTTACTGTTTAGAGCAGGGGTCTCCAAAGACGGTCCTCGAGGGCCGCTGACCTGCCTGTTTTCCAGCTCTCCGAGTAGCAACACACTGGATTCAAATGATCCGCTCATCAGCCAGGTCTGAAGTAGCATCAAAATGGTCCTGATGATTTGAATCAGGTGCGTTGCTCCTAGGAGAGCTGGAAACCAGTCAGGACAGCGGCCCTCGAGGACCGACTTTGGAGACCCCTGGTTTTGAGAGTTAATGGCAATGGGGGAAGAAGCAGTTTAAATGTCTGCTGGATTTGGTGCGCATGGATCTGTAGCACCAGGGAAGTCGCTGTAAAAGGTGGTGGGCAGGGTGCACAGGGTCCAGTACGATTTGGTTTACTGTTTAGAGAATTAATGGCGACAGAAGAAGAAGCTGTTGAAATGTCTGCTGGATTTGGATTGGTAGCGCCTGCCTGAGGGGAGTCACTGGAAAAGGTGGTGGGCAGGGTGCGGAGGGTCCAGTAGAATTTTCCGCACCCTTGTTTGGATTCTTGCAGTGTGCAAGTCCTCGAGAGTGGGTAGGGCTGTGCAAATGATTTTTTTCCCACTGTCCTAACTCTCCGTTGAAGTGTGTGCATTTTTGTAGCGGCTCTGAACCAAACGGTGTTGGAAGAATACAGGATAGATAAAAAATGAGCCGGTTGCTTTGGAAATTTGGGACAATGGACAGTCGAACGTCGCCCAGTCACGCATCGTCCACCAGTCTTCAAATGTTACAGCCCGTTTCAAGCTTCCTACTTCCGTTGACGAGACAGCAGGCCATGTGCGCCGTCCCCCCCGGAAGTCAGACAATCTTACGAGTTGATCTGGAAGCGTTGCTAAGCAACCGGGAGGGAATCCCGGGCTGTACAATTTGTTCAGAAAAACGGTCGCTTACCACCGTTCGTCGTCACCGAGTGCTTAGCACTATTTTCCGCCAAAGAACAATAATTTACGCTGAGTTCTGTAGGAGTGAAAACACAACCGGGGTACGTTGAAAACCTGTGTGTTTTTGCGTCTCAATAGTCTGGCAAAGGGTGGTCTTGGGTTGGTTGAATCCCTCCCACCGTTCTGCCTGCCTGCCTGTGGATGTTCGCTTGGCCGCAGGGTGAAAGGCAACGGTGGGGAGGATGTTCACAACTGGGCGACCGCGGCGGAAAATTAGCATCCGAGCAACATTCCCGCGCACCGGCGGAGTCTTTGAAAGAAGCCTTTTCCTTTTCACCAACGGATTCTCCCCAGAAGAAGGAATGCCGAGTGTCGCCGATCAAGTGCCATCTCGCCAGTTGAGCTATTTTGTCTTCAAGTTGATTTTATAACTGTTGTTTTTGGTTCTTTGAATCCAAACAAGGAAGATACTTTTTGGGTCTCTGTTGACGGTTTGGAATCTCCTTTCGAAAGTTGCAGCGAATTCCTTGTTGTTTTCCGGTCGTAAAGGCACAGTAGACGTGATATTGTGAGTTTCAGGATCGCCCCTGACCGAGAAAGCGACACACAATGCATTTTGGGTACTTTGTTTGATCTGAAAACTTTGTGTTGATCCGTGTTGATGGCAAAATGATGAATCGTTGTGTTTTGCACCAAGACTACTATTTGATACTAGTTGACACAAATACCCAGCAGACAAATCAGCCACTTTCCAACAGAGCTTGGGCGCCATCTTGTGCATTTTCTGGGACGCTACATTGGAGTCCTGACGGCTCGAATTGATACGGGAGGACTTCTTTAATCGATTGCAAACATTTATGCCTTCCTCTTCGGAACTATTTGACTCATATTCATAACTTGATGAGTAACAAGAAATAATCCTCTCCGAATCTAAAGCCATTGTCTTGATTCTCGAGCAAGGAAATACGTCTTGGCGTGAAGTCACGAACAAGGGGGCGGGACCTTCTGAAACTGAAACTTTCTGAGGTCATTTTCAAGTAGTTTTGGGAAACTAAGTCATTTTTATTGGTGTTTTTTATTTGTATAAAAATGTCAGCCTGCATGTTTTGGGTATTTTAGATGCTATAAAACGTTTTTCTGATGTCAGTTAGGAAACAAAAAAATGGTGTTGGTTGTCCTTTAAACAAACCTAGGAGTTGATGGGGACCAAGAAATGGAAGGTTACGGACCTACCAGGTCCATTTCCAGACTTTCAAAAAGCATGCATATTGTGCACTGTTTTTCCTGCTTCTGGAAAAGAAATACCTTTGTTTATATACGTGTGTGTGTGTGTAAGGTCTCAGCCGTACAGGAGTGGTCCATCGATGAAAAGGTTTCTTCAGACGTCATCTGTACTTCTTTGAAGGTGTCGGATGGTTCGCTTCTCATCCAAGAGGCTTCATCAGAAAACTAAAATTTTGCTGGTAGTGTTGGCCCTATCTACAGTATATATCCCTACTGTCCAGAGGTGGCAGTGCCAAACCTCTGCTATGATAGGTCCCTGCAATAAGGTCGGGGGGAGCAGAGGACTATTCCCTGAGGCTACACTGATTACTTCTATTGTCCTGACTGATTATGGTCTACAACTGGCCTGATTGTCCCATTTGCTCTGGTATCACCTCATCAGCATAACTAAGCCTATGTGGACACAATCTCAGAAGTGTGTTGTAAGCACGATCCAAATTAAACCTCACACCACCATGGCGATTTAGTGAAGGGTTTTGCTGTTTTATCAAAATAGCTTATTTTACTACCCGTTTAAAATATCTATTTTCTTTTGCTAAGATTTTAATGTCATTGTCGTCAAATGAGTGGTTGCTATCTTTTAGGTGCATATGTACTGCAGATTGAGGTCCATTAGTATTATCCCTGCGATGTTGATAGTCTTTTTTGGAGAATTTGTGTAGTCTCCCCAATGCATTGCTCTTTACAATCTTCATTTTTACAATGTATTGAATAAACTACATGAAAAACAAAGTAATGTAGTTTATTCAATACAAAATTTTAGTTAGCTGACAAAGCTCCTTGGATCAGAACTGAAACGTCCAACACCTTCAAAAGAAGTACAGATGATGGCTGAAGAAACCTTTTCATCTGTTTATATAATCCCGCCTACCACGAAGCGAGACCCCCGCGAGAGCATCCAATGATTCAGCGGTTCGTTCTATTTTAAGGGCCCGCTAGTGTCTGAATTACCTTTTCCGCAGGAGCAAATCAGAACAAAATGTGGTTTTCATGCTGCTATTTAAAAGCAATGAATACACTCCTGTTGTTCAAACCTGATGTTCACACAGAGACCTTTGTAAGTATTGTTGGTGGTCATTTTCAGGTGTTCTCTGTTCATTCTTATTGTCTTTTAGAATCCGACAGCAGCGAGGACGAAGGGGAAGACCCTTTTGAAATCAATGAAAATAGTGTGGAGAGTGACGAGCGGCCAGTCCACCCAGGTATCTGGAGCACCTTGTCTTCAGTTCTACTTTCTCCCAAAAGACCTTGCATGCCATCAGTGTCTGAAACTCGTGACAAAAAGTTAGCGGACACCAAAACAGACAACTCTGAAAAGTTGCCTGCCCAGCCATAAAGTTGCCTGCCCCATTTTTCACAACTTGAAACACAATAAGACGACTAATCGCAAAAAAAAAAACATTGTTGCAAAGTATTAAGGATTAATAATCAGAATATATAACAAAATAACACTTTAAAATTAAGTTATTGATGTACAGTGATACCTCGGTTTACGAACTTCTTGGCTTATGAACTTTTCGGTTTACAAACGTTACATTTATGAACATTTTACCTTGGCATACAAACTATTTTTCACTGAGCTGCCACAATGAGTGATGTGTCGTTCGCGAACGAGCCCGTTTTCCTAACAAGAAAATGGTGGCCAACTGTTTTGTCCTCTATTCCCCGCCCCCAGACTTCGGTTAATGCCACGTGATTGGTCAAGAACGCAGCAGTGAGGGGTTGGGGGTTACAGACAGAGAGAGAGTGAGACTGTTCTCCCAAAAACAAAATGGCGTCTTCGGTTAAAGCCACGCGATTGGTCAAGAACGCAGCAGTGAGGGTAGTGGGGGGTTAAACATTAAAGAGACAGGCAGACGACAGAGAGAGAGTGAGAAAATACACACACACACACGAAAGGGAGACGACAGAGCATGAAACAAAAAAACAAAAGTGAAGCGGTGAGAAAATTGATAGAAAACAGTGAAATTTGGACTTGTTTCAACTTTGATAGTTCAAAAGCAGAGTGTAGACTGGAAGGTTAGAATATTCCATCAATCAGGCTCCACAAATAACCCGCACAAGCCATCTGTACACTTGATACAAAACCTATAAACCCAGCTAAACAGAACACAATTGGTGAGGAACTAGATAAAATTATCGCAGAGAAAGCACCTCCAAGGGATCATTCCTCAAGATGGTGAAAGAAGAAGGCTACGTTCCTCATCAAGTGTTTAATGCTGATGAAACCGGCCACTCCATTCCATCAAGCCATCAACAACCACCACAAAGGTAAATAAAACAACTTTATTATCCAGTACAGTTTATTTCTTTAGTTATAATACCATAGCACATTTATTATACAAAAAATAAGGTATATTTTGTGTTGTTTTAAGGCTTACAAATTTAGAAAGTAGAAGATTATGTTTTATGGGGACCTGGAAACGGATTATTCTCATTTTAATGGTTTCCTATGGGAAATGATTTTTTGGGATACACACTTTTCACCTTACACATTCTATCTGGGAACCAATTAAGTTCGTAAGCCAAGGTATCACTGTACCCAGCACAAATGCTCCCTTGTGTAATTTATCGTAAATATCCCTTGCTGATGATTTTGCTCCAGTTGTTGTTTGTCCATACACTGTTCGGCATGTTGCGCAATGCGATGTTTATGTTGCGTCGTCTGCTAAAAGCCATGTGATTTGTAGCGTCATATATGTTGTTAGCTTCTTTTGAATCTTTCTTCCGGGATTGAGGTTTTGGCTTGATTCCTAACTACTTATCCATTTTTCTTGTGTAGAGAACACAATGCTCCCGGAAACATGAAGTTATTCGATGCAGGCTTCTGATTGGCTGCCGAGTATGCAAATTGCCAAACGAACCGAAATTCCGAAATTTCCAAACCGAACGAAGATTGCGAAATCGGAATAAAGTAAACGTTTGATTGTAATTTTTTTTTTTTTTTCTTGAAAAAGTTGTCGGCCACCCGGGCGGAGACTTTCTGTAAATTGTACACCCAACGTAAAAGCAGACGTTATTTTAGACACTTATGACACACAAATTAGAGGCTCCTTCAATCCCACTAACATTTGCATTTTTGCAGTGATGGACAAGTATGCAGATGATGAAACCAGAGCATCCGAAGATTTCACTCAAGCATGGCAAGATTTCTCATCATACTTGAAGCTCATTTTTCAGAGATTTTAAATTATTCGAACGGTGATCCAAAATCTGCTGGACTCTTGTATTTTAGGAACCAGTCGAATGATTCTCCAAGAGGTTCTCCACCAGAGGTTCTCCCGCCGCCGTCTCCAAGACTCGTCAAACGTGCCCCTACCTCTCCAATGCCAAGTCGCTCACGTTCGACAACACCTCACAGCTTGCGTAAAAAAGCTTCAACACCAGCAGAATACCAAGACACGGTGCCCTCTGAATTTGAAGAAAAGGTTAAAATGCCCAAATCCCCGAATAACACCCAAGATTCACGACCACAAACACCAGTGAGCGAGTGCTCCCGGAAAGAGTTGACTCCCAGACCATCGCCGAAGCTTACCAAAGCAAGTTCTAAAGTTTTTGAGAAGGTCCGTGACTTGGAAGAAAGAAGGCGAAGCCTGGACTTCCCCGAAGGTTCCGTATCAGGGAGATCCTGGGCGGGGTTCAATCGAGCGGGATCCATCGACTCGGATGACGGCGGTAGCCGTCTGGGTATTTCACGAGAAAGTTCTAGGGAAGATCTGAGAGAGGCTCTCAAAGAAGACGCGGCCGAGCGCAGATCCATGTTCAGACAGAGGGCAGCCTCGCTCGAGGAGAAACCTCGCTATTCTCAAAAGGTACAGGACATAGAGAACAAGTTCACGCAGGAGCTGCAACGTATCAAAAAGCTGGTCGGTAAACCTCATTTGAAGAAATCCTTTTCAACCGAACAGCTCACCTTGAAAGCTAGACAGCGCCAGCCTTTCAGGAAAATTGAACCGATTCCCCCGCAGGTCCTTCAAAGACTCCAAGATAGGGAACGAAGTCAATGGGCCAAAGAGCAAAAAGCAGTCAATCCAGGACAGCGAACACCAGAACAGCGGCATTCCCAAGTAAAAGAGTCCACGGAGTCAATACCGCCATCGGACTTGCCGGGAGTCCGATCACTTCGAGACTTGAGTCGAGTCAGCCCAGTTACAGAAATAATCCAGAGGTCATCATCGCCGGCCTTATTCCAGCAACAAAAGGGAGACTCACCTAGTTCGAGGAATCTGGAAACAACCGCACAGAAACTTGAAACGAGGCCCCAGAGTCCACTAGTACAAAGGATTTCAAGAAGCCAAGAATCCCTGCGTAGTCCTGAACTTCCAACGCATGGCCAACATACGGCAGGGAGAACGATGACGATGGAAGTAACGTTGAGAAAAGCCAAAAATCAGCTTGATAGTTCACCCGTAAAAAAATGTGCCGTCACTCCTCAGGATACAAGTCACCAAACAACTCCAAAACCCACGGGGAGGGTGCCGACAAATGAACCAAAGGAAAAAACAGAAGTGGCTCTGATCCCAAAGGAAGCTCCAACTAGAAGCATCCCAAAAATTGTCATAGAAGGTGAAGATGTTCCCAAAGAGACAAACAAATCTCGACAGGCCAAAGGACAACCACCCAAGATCAAAACCAAACATCGTCGTCAAAGACCGATGTCTCCAGAACTGGGTTAGAAGTGTTTTCATCCTTTTGGAAGTGTGCATGTTCCCATAAAAGTCGCACTTCAACCGTGGTGTTCCTTCCGTGACATTCCAGATTCCTCAGATGATTCCTACGTATCTGCCGAAGAGGATCCGATGGAAGCCCCCGTCTTTGACTCTCCTCTCCAAGATACAGTCGCCAAATGCGGCTCGGATGTGCTACTCAAATGTAACATCTCCGGCACGCCTGTTCCTGAAGGTATGAAATGCTACTTTGGACAAGAAAGCTGATGCAGTCATTTCCCAGTTCGCACACATTTATCGGTCAGGGTTAGCGGTTGTGGCGGTTCTTTTTTAAACAGGTGATAAGCAACAAAGGACGTAGCTTGCAAACTTAGACACATACACGTAAATGCAGTGATGTCTTGGCTTATTAACATTTTAGCTAACGAACTTTTCAATTTACGAACGTTAAATTCGCGAGAATATAATCTTGGCATACAAACTAGTTTCCACCACCAAACACACGGTCGAACAGTGCCACGGTGGCTGGCGTACTAGTTTTCCACACCCACTTTCTTTGAGTGCAGACGTGGTTCGTTATCAAGTGGAGTACTTTTGCTATTATGGGACCGAAAAAGACCAGACCACAGGCTAGTGTTAAGCCGAAGAGGACACAAAAGAAAATTACGGTCGAGTTGAAGAAGGAGACCACTAAAAAACACGAACGAGGTGTGCGTTTGTGTGACCTAGCGTCCCAGTACCAGTACGCTAAGCCGACCATTGCTACGCGTGGCTAAGGGCATTTCTGTGTTGTCTAAGCAACAGTCTCAGAGGTTGAAAATTTTCTGTTGATTTGGATTAACGAAAAGCAGCTACCATGGGAACGCGTGAGTGAGGGTATTGTCACCGAGAAAGCACGGCATCTTCACTCGGATATCATCAACAGGCAACTACATCAACGACCATCACAAAGGTCAATAAAACGACTTTAGTTAGTTTATGGGAAGTTCGCTGACGAAGCCTCTTGGATAGGAGGCGAAACGTCCGAAACCTTCACTTTTGTACAGATGACGGCTGAAGAAACCTTCTCATCGATAAAACGACTTTATTACACACTACAGTTTATTTCTTTCATTACAATACAATAGCACATTTATTATACATAAAATAAGGTATATTTGTGTAGTTTTAAGGCTTATTTAGTCGAAAAATATGTTTCATGGGGACCTGGGAACGGATTATTCTAATTTTAATGGTTTCTTATGGGAAATAAATGATTGGAAAACGAACTTTTCGCCTTGCACACACTTTCTGGGAACCAATTAAGTTCATAAGCCGAGGTATCACTGTACTTGTTGAAAAGTGCTCAATTTGAGCCGCATTTTCAAGCTAACAAATGAAAAGACCATTTCCATAGTTTGTCCTCTTTGAAAAATGAAACAATCTTAAAACGCTCAACAATGCCCGATCCAATTGTCTTCAAGTCACCTGGACAAAAGACAGCGTGAAGATCACCGGCCTTTCAAATTATGCCGTCAAAGTGGAAGGCGAACGACACAGTCTACTTATAAAATCGGCGCAGGTGTGCGACGGCGGAAACTACGCCGTCACCGCTGTGAACCAGGAGGGCAAAGTGACCAGCGATGCTACGCTCAATATCCAAGCAGGTGTGTGCTATTTAAACCTCCAGCGCCGTCAGCTGTCGTCAATCAAAGCTTCCTTCGTCGGATGCCATTTTTGGATAATGACTGCGTATTAAAAATGCTCCCGTCACCTAACTAGCACTTTATTTGCTATCTATTTGCTATCTAGCTGGCTATCTAGCTACCTATCTATTAATTGTCTGGCTGGCTAGCTATTACCTATCTATTAGCTAGCTAGTCACTCTTTTTGGGTGAGACATTTCCCCCCAATGTTGCCTCAAAATGGCACGGAATAAATTATTTAATCGATTGCAAACATGTATGCTTTCCTCTTCAAAACTATTTGAATCATATTCATAATTGGATGTGTAACAAGAAAACACATACTGTGTGTTTAGGGTATTTTAGATGCTATAAAACGTTTTTCTGATGTCAGTTAAGAAACAAAAAAGTGAAGTCGGTTGTCCTTTATTTAAGTCTCAGGATTTCACCTGATTTTAACCACAATAGTCACCATACTCACTTTATAAAGCAACTATTGACACAATACAGACAGTTCATTTGTAAGCTGAAACAAAAGAAAAGAAAAAAAAAAACACCTGCCATCCCCTCCCGCTGGCTTCCTTCCTTTCAGCCAGTTGCATGTGCAATACATTCCAGCTCAACAACCTGTTTTAATAGTTACCATGGCAACAAAGAGCAAAACTCAACCTATAAATTGCTCGCTGGAGCTCAGTCGCTAGTCTGTGTTCATTTCTGTTATTGTTAGGATTTGACATTTCATAATCACATTCATATCTGGGGGGGTTCTGAAAACAATCAAGTTGCGTTCATTCCGCCATTTTTCTTGCCAATGACGTAGTTGCGGCTACTTGCGCAGAGGATGATAGGAAATCCCCAGATTATCCACATAACATAAGCATTTATGCACACACACACACACACACACACACACACACACACACACACACACACACACACAAAAAATATTTATTATATTGAAATAGTTTGCTTCTGCAGGTTCGACTTACATTAGCTAGCTGGCTTCTATTAGCTATGTAGCTAGCGAGCTGGCTAGCTATTAGCTATCTCTCCAGCTAGCTGTCTATTAGCTATCTATTAGCTAGTTATCTTAGTATCTATTATCTATCTATTATCTGGCTATCTATTAGCTATCTATTAGCTAGCAGGCTATACTATCAAGTTGAGTTATTCCGGGTTGAGTGAACGCTGGCGCGTGTTGCTGCCGCTGCTCACCCACACAAAAACTTATCTTGTGCCTGTAAAGTGACCTTGAGAGTTTGAAAGGCACTTATAAATGAAATGTATTATTATTATTATTATTATTATTGTTATTCTTGTTATTGTTAGCCATCCACAAGAAAACGCACCACAGGTTTTGCCCCTTATCACATTTCACCAATGTCCAATTTTTACAGAACCCATTCAGGAACCGAAGAGTGTCCTGGGTATTCCGTTAGACATCAGTAGCCCCATCACATCGGACGAGGAGTACCTCAGTCCCATGGAGGAAGCCGTGGATTTTGGTTCACAACAGCCGAGAGGGACAATTGAGACCAAGTTCAAGGAAGCTCCTGCATTTCTGGTGAGAGCAGACTGCCGACCTCGGTGCTATGATATTTTAGAGTACTGCGTGTACAGAGTTGATCAATTTTGTTTCATATGTGGACGAGATGAAGATGTTGAGGTTGTCTTTGGGAGTGACCAGGTTGGATAGGATCAGGAATGAGAATATCAGAGGGACAAGCCGTATTAGAGGCTTTGGAGACAAAGTCGGACTGAGATGGTTTGGACATGTCCAGAGGAGAGAGAGTGACTATATTGGGAGAAGGATGCTGAGCCTTGAACTGCCAGGCAGGAGACCGAGAGGAAGACCTGAAAGGAGGTTTATAGATGTTGTCAAAGAGGACATGAAGGTAGCTGGTGTGAGAGATGAGGATGCACAAAACCGGCTTAGATGGAGGACACTGATTCGCTGTGGTGACCCCTGAAGGGAAAAGCCCAAAGGAAAAGAAGAAGTCATTGTAGTAGAAATATTAGTAGTAGTAGTCGTAGTAGTTAGTAGTAGTAGAAAAATCAGAGATGATGATGTCGAGGTTTTCTTTGTGAGTGACCAGGTTGTATAGGATCAGGAATGAGTATATCAGAGGGACAATTCATATTAGAGGCTTTGCAGACAAAGTCACAGAGTCCAGACTGAGATCGTTTGGACATGTCCAGAGGAGAGAGAGTGACTATATCGGGAAAAGGATGCTGAGCCTTGAACTGCCAGCTGGGAGACTCAAAGGAAGACCTAAGAGGAGTTGTATGGATGTTGTCAAAGAGGACATGAAGTTAGCTGGTGTGAGAGATGAGGATGCACAAAACCGGGTTAGATGGAGCACACTGATTCGCTGTGGCGACCCCTGAAGGGAAAAGCCGAAAGGAAAAGAAGAAGATGTGGTACTAATGTGTCTTTTGCCATGTGATCTGATTCCAGAGTGACGTTTCTGAACCCCTCAGCCAAGTATCAACTGCATTACGTTTGTGTAAGCTCTCAGTCGGACGACTGGTCCATCGATGAAAAGGTTTCAGATGATGCCAGAGTGTATGGAGCAATCAGGGCAGTCATAGATCATAATCAGTCAGGACAATAGAAATAATCAGTGTAGCCTCATGGAATAGTCCTGTGCTCCACCCAACATTAGAGCCGGAACCTATCATAGCAGAGGTCTGGCACCGCCGTCTCTGGACAGTAGGGATATATATACAGTATATAGGACCAGAGCTATCAGCAAATTTTAGTTCCCTGACAAAGCCCCTTGGATGAGAAGCGAAACGTCCGACACCTTCAACGAAGTACAGGTGACTGCTGAAGTAACCTTTTCATCGATCAACTGCATTCCAAGTTGTTTTTTGGTCTGCGTTAAACAGGTAACAATGACTGATCAATCCGTTGTCGAAGGACAGGAAGTGACCATGTTTGTCCGCATAAGTGGCCAACCAAAACCTTTGCTGTACTGGTAGGTGTCGTCAATGGTGGACACGGAGTTGACGTTGCTGATTGATTCATGCCAGTTTTTAATTTGATTCCTGAAGGTTGAGAGATAGAGTTACGGTCAAAAGTGGCCCACGGCATACTGTCCAGGAGACAGAGAACGGTACTTTTCAAATGACCATCCATTCGGCCCTGAAGTCTGACTCAGGGATTTACACCTGCAAGATCATCAATGAGTTTGGAACCAAACAGTGTGAAGGGAACCTCGACGTCAAAGGTAATCCAAAAACCCAATCGGAACCGCTCACTGTTCCTGTCCTCTCCCATCCCGTCCTTCTATATTTGCTACTAATCACGTTGGTTTCCCATACCGTATAGAACTGTCTTCACAGATTGGCAAACACGTTTCTTGACCCTTACTGTATAGCGACTTATACGCACTCATGGCTCACTGCTAATGTCCTCTCGCTAATTGCTACTCAGCGCAGCCCTCTCCCACAAGGTCGCAGATTCTCTCCAAACTACAGTGATACCTCAGCTGACGAACTTAATTGGTTCCCCGAAAGTGTGTGTAAGGCGAAATGTTCATCTTCCAAACATTTATTTCCTAAAAGAAACCATTAGAATGAGAATAATTCGTTCCCAGGTCCCCATAAAACATAAATTACTCCAAAATGAGCCTTAAAACGACACAAAATATACATTATTTTATGTATAATAAATGTGCTATTGGATTGTAATTAAAGAAATAAACTGTACTGTATAATAAAGTCGTTTTATTTACTTTTGTGATGGTCGTTGATGGCTTAATGGAATGGAGTGACCGGTTTCATCAGCATTAAACACTTGATGAGGAATGTAACAATCTTCTTTCACCATCTTGAGGAATGATCCCTTGTCGGTGCTTTCTCTGCGATCATTTTACCTTGTTCCTCATCAATTGTGTTCTGTTTAGCTGGGTTGATTTTTTTCAGCTTTTTTCATCAAGTGTTCAGATGGCTTGTGCGGGTTATTTGTGGGGCCTGATCGCTAGGAATTTTAACCTTGATGCTAGCTGTGCTTTCTTGGCGATGATACCCTCTCTCACACTGTCCCCTGCTAGCTCATTTTCATTAATCCAAATCAACAGAAGTTTTTCAACCTCTCCTATTGCCTGAGACCATTGCTTAGACAACACAGAAACACCCTTAATAGCTTCCTTGTTCTAAAGGGATGGTAGCAATGGTCGACTTAGCGTAATGGTACTGTGACGCTAAGTCACACAAACGCACACCTTCTTGGCGTTTTTCGATGATCTCCTTCTTCTGCTCAAGCGTCATTTTCTTTTCTGTCTTCTTTGGCTGAACACTAGCCTGTGGTGTCGTTTGTAAGCTGAGGTATCACTGTACTGTCTGGCACACATTTCTTCCCCTGTACTGACCTGTCGTATTTGACTACACTCTTTATTTTGTTGCCTTGTCCAAATTTGTCTGGTTGATCTCTGGAAAACATGAAAAGATTCTGCTTTATTTTGAAATCCTATCTGTGCCTAGTACCACCCGTCGAGCCAAGCTTAGCTGTCATCCGCCCGGTCAAAGACATCACCGCCAACGCGGGAGAGACGGTCCTGTTTGAATGTCACGTGATCGGGCCTCAAGACACCGACGTGGACTGGCTGGCCAATGGGAAACTGATCCAACCCGCGTTGCTCAACTGCAAAATGCACTACGATGGGAGGAAATGCCGTCTGCTGCTTAATTCTGTGCACGAGGATGATAGCGGGACATACACTTGCAAATTGAGCACCGCCAAAGGTCTGTGAGACACCCCGGTTCAGTTGATTGGGCACTCCGAATTTTCTGTAGGCGGGATTGTGATCCAATGGATGGATATTATATACATTAAAATCTCGTTATATCGATATCGTTTATATCGATAGTACTGCTTATTACGATACTATTTCTATGAACTCAAGGAGAAAATTACATACCCGCAGGATCGGATATATCGATAGTCCGGTTAAATCCTGAGAATATCGATATAACGAGACTTTACTGTAATAAGAATGCATTTCATTTATAAGCGCCTTTCAAAACTCTCAAGGTCACTTTACAGTCACAGGATAAGTTTTTCTGTGGGTGAGCAGCGGCAGCCACACGCGCCAGCGTTCACTCAACCCGGAAGTAAATAGATAGAAAGCTATCTAGCCAGCTAATAGATAGCTAATAGCCAGCTAGCTAAGTAGTTAGTTAGCTAATACACTGAGCCAGCATTCACTCAACCCGGAAGTAAATGGATAGAAAGCTAGCTTGCCAGCTAATAGTTAATAGTTAATAGATAGCCAACAGATAGATAGATAGCCACTTAGCTGATATGTTTCATCAGAGTGTCACTGATGTTGTTGTGACGCGCCGTTTGGTTACGTTGCTCTAGTGCATTTGTAGTCATATTTTAAACTTAAAATGGAAATAAACACAGCTTAATACTTCTCAAAATGTCGCGTAGTCAATTCGGTTTGCTCCTTTGTTGATATATTTCAGAGGAAATGACTTCCTGTGGGAAACTAAGAGTGATTCCCTCCATTGAGCCGCTCTTTACTCGCCAACTGGACGTTCTGGAAGTCATCGAGGGGCGCAACGCTCGATTTGACTGCAAAGTCAGTGGGACCCCACCCCCAAAAGTCATCTGGACTCACTTTGGTAAAGTTTTCCACCCAAAAACGTGATTGCTAAATCCGGACTACAGATCTCTTGCGTACCTTGGCTAGAGTCCTGATGATTGGTCACTGCACGCTAATGCAGTTCAGTTTTTTGGGCAATCCGTGGAAGAACAAAACTCCCTTTCTCAGCAGATCACCCGCTCACCGAAAGTGAGGACGTTCGTATTCTTCGGGAGAACGGCCGTCATTCCCTCATCATCTTTCACGTGACCAATGACGACGAAGGTTTCTACACTGTGACGGCCACCAACAGTCACGGCGAGGCTGAATGTTCTGCCGAACTCTACATACAGGAACCGCGGCCGGCCGTCTCCTCGCAGATGTACGATCGCAAATCAAAACATATCTTATAATAATAATAATACATTATATTTTAAGCGCCTTTCAAAGCTCTCAAGGACACTTTACAGTCACAGACAAGCATAGGTACTATACTAAATAAAATACAATCACAAATAGAATACAATAAATAAAATACAATTATAAATAGAAACAAGAGAGAGTTACACAGATAATGCAATTTTAAATAGGTGGGTTTTTAGATGGGACTTCAAGGGGGGAAGAGAATCGATATTACGAATGTTGGGAGGAAGTGAGTTTGGGGGCAGAGCAGCTAGAACCTTCACCCATCGTGATGAGACGGGCGGGGGGTCACACAGAGGTGGAGGGAGGAAGAGGATCTGGGGGAACGAGAGGGAATAGAAATTTGAAGAAGGTCAGATAGGTATGGGGGGGCAAGGTTATGGATAGCGTGAAATGTATAAAGAATAATTTTTGAAAAGTTGATTCTATATTTGACTGGGAGTCAGTGGAGCTCTTTGAGGACAGGGGTGATGTGGTGAAAGGATGAGGTTCTGGTGATGATCCGGGCTGAAGAATTCTGGATGAGTTGAAGTTTGTGGCAAAGTTTCTGAGGGACACCAAAGAGAAGTGAATTGCAATAGTCAATCCAGGAGGTGACAAGACTGAATGGGGATAGCAGTGGTGTGAGGAGTGAGAGACGGGTGAAGACGATTGATATTGCATAGGTGGATGTTTTTCGTCAGCTTCCGTTCGGAACTCGGTTATGACATTTCATCTTCTCACAGGGCGAAACTCGAGAAGATGCCATCCATACCAGAGGAACCTGAGGTCCCTGAGAATGAAGTTGAGCGATTCACGATGCCCGATTTCATCAAGGCCCTTTACGATCTGGACGTTATTGAAGGGAAGGAGGCTGTTTTCAAATGTAAAGTAGCCGGATTGCCCTATCCCACCATCGCTTGGTTTCACAACGGCAAAAAAATCGAGAGTACTGAGGACAGAAAGATGACACAGTGTAAGTGTTTCGCCCCCTTCAAATATATTCACCCCAACCTCAGCGTCTCTCAACCTCACATTGCCTTGTCAATTCCTTTCAGTTCGCGATGTCCACAGTCTGGTCATCCGCTCAGTGTGTCACGATCACGGTGGGGTCTACAAGAGTGTCATCTCCAACAAAATAGGAAAGGCGACTTGCTACGCTCATCTCTACGTCACAGGTAATCCCCCTTTTGAATCCATTTTACACATACAGTGATACCTTGGCTTACAAACTTAATTGGTCCCAGGACGTGTGTGTAAGGCGAAAAGTTTGTCTGTCAAACATTTATTTCCCATAAGAAACAATTAAAAATAACAATAATGCGTTCATAGGTCCCCATAAACCTAATTTTCTCCTAAAGAAGCCTTAAAACTACACAAAATATACCTTATTTTATGTATAATAAATGTGTTATTGTATTGTAATTAAATACAGTAAAGTCTCGTTATATCGATATCGGATATATCGATAGTCCCGGTTATATCGACACTATTTCTATGCACGCACGGAGAAAATTACATGCAAACAGGGTCGGATATATCGATAGTCCCGGTTATATCGATATTTTTTCGGACTCCCTTGAATATCGATATAACGAAACTTTACTGTAAATACACTGTCCTGTATAATAAAGTCGTTTTATTTACCTTTGTGATGGTCGTTGATGTAGTTGCCTCTTGATATCCCAGTGAAGTTGCCGTGCCGTTATCGGCGATAATACCCTCACACACTGTCCCCTGCGTGCTGCTTTTCGTTAATCCAAATCAACAGATCTTTTTCAACCTTTTCTATTGCCCGAGACCGTTGCTTAGACAACACAGAAACTCCCTTAGCCACACGTAGCAATGGTCGACTTAGCATACTGGTACTGGGACACTAAGTCACACAAACGCACACCTGTTCGTGTTTTTCAATGATCTCCTTCTTTTTCTTCGTCATTTTCTCATGTGTCCTCTTCGGCTTAACACTAGCACTCGTAAATGTACACCACTCAATAACAAACCATGTCTGCACTCAAAGACTCAAAGAAAGTGGGTGTGGAAAAATAGTCCGCCAGCTACTCTGGCGCTGTGTGGTTTGGTTTGTCCGCCGAAAACTAGTTTGTAAACCAAGATTATATTCTCGCAAATTTAACGTTCCTAAGGCGAAACGTTCGTGAGCTAAAGCGTTCGTAAGCCAAGGTATCACTGTATGTCTTAAATTAGAGTCACTTTTCCAAGACTGTATAGTTTTTGGATCACCAGATATAGCTTCCGGGACCCCGATCTTGATTGCTTTTCAGATATCCTCCCTGATCCTCCTGACGGGACTCCAGTGATCGAATCGATCACCGGTAAAGTCATCACTCTTAGCTGGAAGAAGCCAAAGAGACTGGACCCTTCCATTGGTACAAAAAACATTAGTCACAAATGTGTTTCACCAGGACATCACAGTCCTGGTGAAACACATTTTTAGGGGCCGTTATCAGCCATATTTGTCCTTTGCGCGCAGAGTCAAAGTCCTTGACGTACGCCATCCAGCAACAACCCCTCGGCTCCATCCAGTGGTCGATTATTGCATCGGGCTTAAAAGAGACCACTTACACCATCAGCACACTGTCCAAAGGCGTGCGCTATTCTTTCAGGGTTTTGAGCATCACTTCCAAGGCCTTCAGTAAGCCTTCAGGCGCCACAGTCCCAGTGCAACTTCTGGACCGAGGTATAGCTTTTCTCACTTGTTGTGGCTGCTGCTTTGACTTAATACCATGTCCTTTGTTTTCAAGGTCCCTACCTTCGAGAAGCTCCGGTGATTATTGATAAACCGGAAATTGTACACGTGATGGAAAACCAGTCTGTAACTATCAACATCACAATCAATCATGTCAACGCTGCAGTCATCTGGAAAAGGTATCGTCACTAGTTGTTTTTTTTCCAGTACTGTAGAACTGTTTTCGTTGCTGACCAGATGATGGTCTTTAATGTTGTAATGTTAACATTGAATGATGATAATCTTTAATGTTGTAAACTCGGCAGGAGGGGAGCGGTCTTGGATAACAAGCGGGGCGTTTGTGAAATGGCGATGCCAGATGATGATCAGCACACTCTGACGCTAACCAAAGTGAAGCACGCCGACGTTGGAGAATTGATGTTTGTGGCATCCAACAAGCACGGAAGTGACAGCTGCATGTTCAACGTGGAGATGGCAGGTGAGCTGCACCTTCCTCACCGCATCTTGTTAGTCTTGATTAGATTTCACATCAAGCGAGTATAAAATAGGCAGTATTAAGATGCTGATAGGAGCTCATACCTGCTTCTGAACTTTGAATTTGGAGAGTTTTGACTGATTGCCCCTCAACCAAAGTCGTCAAGAACAAGTCGCAGCTCCCCCAGGACTCTAATGTTAAAACGCACCAACGAATTTTCCAACGCTCTGAAGATCTGCACTGTAACCAGATCCTCAACGTATTTTCCTAATGTCACTCTGTCCACAGCTCCCCCAACATTTGAGACTATCATGGAGGACATTGACGTTTGTTCTGGGGAGTCCCCTCGCTTTGCTGTGGTTGTGGAAGGCCGGCCCATTCCGGACATCCTCTGGTTCAAGGTTTGTAACGTACAGTTTTTAAGTCTGAGATGAAGACCGGTCAACCCGAAACAAACGTGGTCAAAATCCTGCACTTGTTCCAGAGTGATACTTTGCTCTCTGAGGGCAGCCATTTCACATTTGTATACGACGATAATGAATGTTCACTGGTGGTCCTCAACGCTTGCTCTGAGGATTCAGGAGTGTACACCTGCACCGCCAGAAACTTGGCAGGCTCTGTGTCCTGTAAAGCCGAACTCACTGTTCACAAAGGTAACCTACTTGTGCTCACATCCATTCGGTCAAATCCCTGCAATGATACACACTCATTGAGCCAATTATCTAACGTAGCGTTAAATAAAGAAGATCCGGTGGAAGACGAGGCGACCATTTTGAGGAAAATGCGGCGACTGACTGATCATTATGATATCCACAAGGAAATTAGAAGGTAAGGTAGCATCTAAAACTATAAATCCCATATCTGCAATTGGTTGGCAAACCATTTCCGGGTGTATCCCGCCGACTCCAATCCTGAAACATTGTTGTACCCATCCCCCACTACCTACCCCCAGAGGTGCGTTTTCCTACGTGAAGCACGTGACTCAGAAAGTAGACAAAATAGAATACGCCGCCAAGTTCATCTCGGCACGAGCCAAGAAGAAGACCTCCGCTCTGCAAGAGATGAGTCTCCTGTCCAAGTTGGACCACGAGCGAATTGTCTTCCTGCACGACGCCTTTGAGAAAAAGAACGCAGTTGTCATCATCACTGAACTGTATCCGTATCAAGCTACCTTTTATGTCCTTTAATGGAAACTCCGATGTTCACGTTTTGACTTTGCACCTGGACACATGCATCTAAACTCCCTGATTATTGACCTGACTTCACATGTACAGATGCCACGAAGAGATTCTTGACAGATTCACACGGAAATCTGTACTCATGGAGTCAGATGTAAGCTTTCCCGTCATGTTTCCTAACCATACAGTAAGTAACATTGTCAGAAATGACCGCCAGCGTCCTTGTTGTACCCTAGGTACGTTCGTGTATTCGACAATTGCTTGATGGAGTGGATTATCTTCATCATCTTAATATCATGCACCTGGATATCAAGGTATGCTTTTCTGGAAGTGTATCATGTTGGTGCTCAAGAGAAAGACCGAAAGGTTTCTGGTTTTAAAATCCTATTTTATTCCTTTTTTGTTTTGAGCCTGACAACATCCTCATGGCAGATGCACACAGTGATCAACTCCGAATCTGTGACTTTGGCAATGCGGTGGAAGTCACCCCGGATGAGGCTCAGTATTGCAAATATGGCACACCAGAATTTGTCGCGCCAGAAATTGTCAACCAGACTCCCGTGTCAAAGGCAACTGATATCTGGTATCTTCATTTGGTACCTGAAGTGTGTTTCTATCGTCCGCAAACTCTCCAGGCTGACACTTGTCTGATCTTTCCCCAGGTCAGTTGGAGTTCTTGCATATCTTTGGTGAGTTCCGTGACTTCTAAGACTAGATGGCCGATCGCGTTATGAAATCTAAATGTGACTGTGATCAGTTTGACAGGAGTTTCTCCATTTGCTGGTGAAAATGACCGTACTTCGGTACTGAACATCAGGAACTTCAACGTGGCCTTCGAGGAAAGCATGTTTGCCAATCTTTCTCGAGAAGCCAAAGGTTTCATCATAAAACTGCTCGTAGCGGAGAGACTGTCAGTAACCAAAATTTCAAATGCTTATGTATGACTGACTTTGGAAGGACGGCCCGTGTTAAAATGTATATGCGATGTACTTTTTCTTTTAGGCGACCAGTTACTCAAGAATGTCTGAGAAATCCCTGGTTCAAGGTACACACACATGTCTTATTAATTGTGTGTAAACTTATCCAGATTTGAGTGTCTTTGAAATGGCCTAAAGAAAATGTACATTTTTGTACAGACTCTCAGTAAGGGGTCAATTATAAATACCGACTCACTGAAGAAGTTCCTATCTCGCCGAAAATGGCAGGTAATCAAGCATTTCCTTTCATGTCCAAATCCGGCATATATAAAGAAATGCTAACATATTATTTGTCTGTTCTCTAGCGTTCATTAATCAGCTACAAATCCAAAATGGTCATGAGGTCCATTCCCGAGTTGCTGGATGATTCCTCGAGTCATATCTCCATCGCCGTTCCCAGACAACTTAAGGACGCTTCGCCTTTGCCTTCCTCATCCTCTGATTCAGATGAAGACATTGATGAACTTCCTTTTATTCCAATGCCGCTCAGCATGGAATTCTCTGGTTCAAAGGTGTCACTGAATGACATCCAGACTAGTGAGAGGGACTCTGTAAAGCAGAATGGAATATGTAAACAATTTACATCTGCTCTTCAAGAGACAGCGGAAGACGATGCTGTTGAAATGAGCAAAGCAAAGCTGGAATTGACGGGTAAAAGTTTGAAACACGAAAGAACAATGAAAGATGATGACATGGGTTCCCCAGATGAAGAATTCCTCGCTGGTCTTCCAGAGAAAGTCCGAAAGAAAAAACCTCTCCAAAAGGGATCTAGCATGGAGTCTGACAAACCTGAGACCGTGAGACGAAAAGGGGAGCTGAGACGTGGTGGATCAGCCGACAGTGCTTTGCTACTTCGGATCACGCCAGAAGAAGTATTCCCAGAAGGAAATCAAGAGGGTGGAAGAAAGGTTCTCAAGAAAGCCGCCTCGATGGAACTACCAAAGCGGAGCACCAGTCCGGGAACTGGAACGATGAGCCAAGAAGATTACGCTCTGAAGCTAGACTTGATGAGGCAACGATTGCTCCATGGAGGATCCTTGGACAAAAAGATGAGTGGACTGCGAGGGCCTCTATTAGAAACATTGGGTATGAGTGATGACCAAGATGCAATCTCCACAGTTCGCCATTCCCGCACCACCCGACTGACACCCTCTTCGCTGACGAGAGCGGCGTCGAGCGACTCACCCATTGATGAACTTTCCAAACCCAAAGTCCTGAGCAAAAGTGCATCCTTCAGTCAAGGAGATTCTGAACCGATAGCCTCACACAGGTCAGGAGGCCCCCTTGAAATTCCTTTGGCGCAGGTGGAAGAACGACGACTCAAGGAAGCGATATCCATGTCAGCTCTCACCGAGCAAACCAAACTAGACTCCTGCCCAACGACTCCTCGAGGGCCTTCACCAAAACTGCCAACACCAGATATTGACCAATGGGACAGTCCCATTAAAACGCAAAGCCAGGAACCATCAAAGGAGACTGAGACAACGTCTCATGAAACTACCAGTAGAAAGAAAGAAGAGGTAGCGACAGACCCTAATTTTGGCAAAGAGTCAAGCAGAATCGGATTCACTGAGAAGAACCTTGGTCCTTTTGACCAAGGTTCCAAGAATTTGAGCATATCACAGGAAGTACTGAATGAATCAGAGGTTGTGGACCCTGTTATTCCTTCAACAGCTGTCCCAGTCTCTGAAATTGAGGGTAATTTGGAGAACGAATTAGGGGAAAAAGAAAAAAAAGAAAGACAAAAGACAGTGAAAGAAGATATGGAAGGAAAGGAAGCTGTGAATGAAGAAAATGCATCTGAAGAAATGTTACCCGCGCAAGAAATAACACGTAGTAAATCATCCGAGATGATCACTTCAAACTCAGTTCCCACAAGACAGGTTCCGTCCCCCCCTTCACAAGTTCTTCCTGATGGAAGAACTTCAGCATATGCTAGTATTATGCAGACAATCATGGTCCCTTCCCTCCAAACTTTCAATGGCACACAAGTCGGGTCGTCAACCGCCGTTGATGCCCACGATTCGGCGTCAGCCCTTGAACCATCTGATGATTTTGTAACTGAGTCATCACCTTCAATGCCGTGCGGCGTCTCAACTACCGAGCATCCGGCCGTGTACTCTCGAGTGGCCTCACCCGAAAGCGTAGCAAAAGAGCCCAGTCCGTCAAAGACGACCGCTAATTCCTCTCCTCCATTTGTAGGAGTGGATCTAGAAGACATTTCCTCTCAAGAGGTCTTTGAGGCCCGCTTCAAAAAACGCGACTCTTCCCTGACAAGAACATTGAAATTTTTATCCAGATCAAAGAATGAGGGTAAATCACCTACAACGTTTTCAGATCCACCAGAGTCAGGTGAGGTCGTATACAGGCCCGGTCCAATGGGTGCCCCACTGGAATTGGCACAGAGAACCCTTGAGAAATCTAAATCGGTTCAGGATCTTCGTGAAGCTCAAAAGGACCAAGGTTTCATGAGAAGGCTTTCCCTGCGGTTGAAAAGAAGTCCTTCAACGGAAAGCAAAGAGGAAGTGACCAAAGAAGAAGATTCTGGTTCATTAAGACGTAGGTTGTCTTGGAAACTCGGAAGAAGAGGATCACAAGATCAAAAAGAAGTCGAGATGATGCGCATGGATGGTGGAGCTGATATCATTGTTCGAAAAGGAGAGAAGGAGCCTAAAAAGTGCAATGAATCTCCAGTCTTGGCGGTGCGGAGAAAGATCGAATCAACAGTGGCCGGCATCTCAACCAGAATTCGCAGCTACTCTGAAGAAAGAAAAGTGGCGGAAGAGAAGGAGCCAAAGAAGACACCACTTTTGTCCATGCTTCGCCGGGCAACATCAGAAAACTGTGGATTGAAATTCACCAATGTTCCTCAGAACCAGCTGGCATCTCAGGCCAGTAATGGAGCCTCATCCGAGTCACTGGACTCAATGTCCAGCTCAAAGTCCGACACGTCAAAAGGTACTATGCAATGTCATCTTCATTATGAAGTAAAGGGGGTTCTCGGTTGATTATAGTCCTGAATTTTGACACCGTCATGTTGTGACCGAGAACTCCCTGTATTAAGTATTAGTCGTAGGCAGTAACATAAACTTTATGATTCTTGGAAATTTCTCAAAGGCGAGCGAAGATCTCGTTGGGATCGATGGGGTCTTTCCCGAGGAAGACGATCCAAGGCCGGATCTCAACCGGATCTACCCACGGCCATCTCCAGGGAGACAAGTTCCCAGCCATCGCGCCAGTACTCCAGACTAGTATCTGGTAGGTCCAGAACGGCAATACACTTTACTTTTACCACACCTACGTTCTGTTCCATTACAGACTTGATGTTTTCATTCCATGTCTCGCAGATTTTCCTCCGGTGTTCCATATTAAGCTAAGGGATCATATCCTACTTGAAGGGGATCCAGTGACACTCAGCTGCCTTCCTGCAGGAAGTCCTCAGCCTCAAATCACCTGGATGAAAGGTGGGTTCCAACTATGAATGCTCTATTGTTTCTCGATGGGCTGCCATAGAAACCAAATGATCTGTCTGCAATGACTTTGATGTGTGTCTTTTCTCTTCAGATAAGAAACCCTTAACCATTGACGCTAGGATGAACATGATAGCCTGCCCTGATGGCAGGCAGCTTCTGATGATCATGCAGACCACCAAAAAGGATGCAGGAGTCTACGAATGTGTCGCGACAAGCCCCCTAGCATCTGCTTCCAGTTCTTGCACAATTTCCCTGGCCCGTAAGAATATTTGTGTGCGCATAGTTTGGTTCAGGTTTAGAGGGGAGTTGCTTTGACATTGTTTAATGTGAAAAGGTCTGCCCAATTGCCCCGGAACACCAGAGATCCCTCAGAAGTACAACAACACCGCTTTGGTGCTATGGAGACCATCCGACACGACGGCACCGTGCACATATTCTCTGGAGAGGAAAACTGAAGGTCAGTTGAAAAAGGATTCTAGGGAGTTTGTCTCAGCTTCTGTTTCTCAACGGCTGTTACACAAGTCCGAAAGAACATATGGTAAACTACATCGCAGTGTAAAATTTATCAAATGTATCTTTCTTTTGTCTCCCAGGAGAGAGCACCTGGTTGATTGTGGCCACAGGGGTAGCCGACTGTTACTACAATGTGGTTGATTTACCGACAGGAGGTTCTTTCAGATTTAGGGTTGCTTGTGTCAACAAGGCCGGTCAAGGCCCATACAGCAACCTCTCGGACGTTGTGCGACTGGGGCCGCCAGGTACATCCAGAAAAAAAGTGCTTGTATTGTTGCACACAGTTAGGCCAGTTTTTGACATCTCTCCTACTTCTTAGAAACAGTTAAATCCAGTTCGCCAGTGGTTGTCAAGACCAGCTCGATGCCAGGTCCATCAACTCCTATGTTGATGTTGTCATCCATGAAAGTCCCACCGATGAAACTGGCTCAGAGTAAAGCCCCAATGCAGACACCCACCCCGACGCAGACGGCCACCGTGTCCCAGACACCCACCACCCTTACCCCTCCAAATCGTCCTACACGGTCGATAAAATCCCCATCCCCAAAAACCATCCGGCCGACGCCGCAAGTTGAAGTAAAGCGGATACCGCCGGTGAGTACGGCCCCTTCTGGACAAGCACCGGGTCAGACCGACACGACGGTGCAAACTGCGGCAAGCAAAGCAAAGTCCTTGCTCAACATCAGTTTAGGCAAACCTCAAGCCAAGCCGACATCTCCACCTGTGGTCCCACCCAAACCTCAGAACCCCATAAATGTGATTATTAACACCAAGAGTCCCTCTCCTTTACCCCCACTCACCTCTGTCATCGGGAAGCCCATCTCCTCGGTGCCGATGTACGCACCGTCCGCCAGTCCTCGTGTTACTCCATCGTCTCAATCCTCCATCACACCAACAGTCACCACGTCCTCCGTCTCTGCCGTTCAAATCTCCACACCGGCGGTAGTGACACAGAGGTTGACGCCGGCGTTGCAGGGTGGGGACGCCCCATCAGGGCGGATCACTCCGTCAGGACGGGCAACACCTTCTGGAAGACGTACGCCTCTCGGCAAAACTGGAGAGGGATATCTGCGCCAGGGTGTTCCTCAGAAACCTTATACCTTCATGGATGAGAGAGCCAGGTACAAACAAGTTCTATCCATCTATTCTCCCACAACAAAGATTGGTGGTCATACTTTGTGACGCAGGGGTCGCTTCGGCGTGATTCGAGAGTGTCGGGAAAACGCCACGGGGAACCTGTTCATGGCTAAGATCGTCCCGTATGAAGGCGACACCAAGCAGGCGGTGCTGCAGGAGTACGACATCCTTAAGTCGCTTCATCACGTCCGCATCATGGGGCTGCACGAGGCTTATGTCACGCCTCGCTACCTGGTGCTTATCTCGGAGTACTGCAGCGGGAAAGAGATGCTCCGAAGCCTCGTGGACAGGTGACAACTGAAGAACTGTGCTCAACTCCGAGACAGACTAGTCATGATTATTAGGACTGGCCCGAAAATGGGGTCTGCGTATGCTACTGGTAGCTTTAATTACCTCTAATAACTGTCATGTGTTGCCTCCTTAGGTTCCGTTACTCAGAGGATGACGTGGTGAGCTATGTCGTACAGATCCTCCAGGGCTTGGAATACCTCCACACCAGACGGATTCTCCACCTGGACATCAAACCCGAGAACATCATGGTCACGCATATGAACGTCATCAAGATCATTGACTTTGGCAGCGCCCAGAACTTCAACCCCCTTTTCCTCAAGCAGTTTAGCCCACCCATTGGAACGCTAGAGTGCATGTGTAAGTCTAGCGTCCGGCGGATTCTTCATCCGAATAAACCTGAACTACTGATTCGTTTTCAGATCAATTACAGTCGCTGCAAATTCCGATTTTATTCATTTAAGGTTACTAGAAAAACACTTCCAACGTGTAATAAAAAAACATGTCTTTACTGTGAATTATGAAGTCTATTCCCCCCCACCCCCTCTGTCATCCCCCTACACCGTTTGCAGCGCCAGAGATGTTGAAAGGGGACGTGGTGGGCCCCCCAGCTGACATCTGGAGCGTGGGTGTGATCACTTTCATAATGTAAGTGTTGTATTCACGCAGCTTCCAGCCATCACAGTCTTTGAATATTGTCGACCTGCCTTTGTCTTCCCCAAAATCTGCTTAAAAACTGAAATGAGGTCCTTCAGCGATGTTCCTTTCGCTAGGCTTTTCGGAATCCGAACCATTATCGTTGGCCAGTTATGTAAGATGTGCAAAGGATTTTTCTCCGTTGGCGTAGGCTGCACCAGTACAGTGATACCTCAGCTTACGAACTTAACTGGTTCCAAGAAAGTGTGTGTAATTTGAAAAGTCTGTCTTCCAAATATTTATTTCCCATAAGAAACCATTAAAATGAGAATAATCCGTTCCCAGGTCCCCATAAAACTGAATTTTCTACTAAATAAGCCTTAAAATTACACAAAATATAGCTTATTTTATATATAAAAAATGTGCTATTGTATTGATGAGAAGGTTTCTTCAGCCGTCATCTGTACAAAAGTGAAGGTTTCGGACGTTTCGCCTCCTATCCAAGAGGCTTCGTCAGCGAACTAAAGTCTGACTGGTCGTATCGGCCCCATTTATATATCCCTAATGTCCAGACCTGGTGGCGCCGGACACAGCTATGATAGGTCCCTACTCTCAGGTTGGGGGGGGGCGCGGGACCCCCCCCCTGTGGCCCCACTGATTGTTCCTACATTCCTGACTAACGATTGGCCTATTGCACCCACTCCCCCCGGTATCACCTCATCAGCATAACGACCCTCATCAGCATTGCGAAAGTTGCCTAACCTGTTTTGCCTGAGCAGGCTATTGTATGAACGATCCAAATTGAACCTCACACCACCAGACCGGTTTAATGAAGGATTTTGTTGTTTTATAAGTGTAATGGGGCCGATACGACCAGTCAGACTTTAGTTCGCTGACGAAGCCTCTTGGATAGGAGGCGAAACGTCCGAAACCTTCACTTTTGTACAGATGACGGCTGAAGAAACCTTCTCATCGATGGACCACTCCTGTATGACTGAGAGCTTACACAGACGTGCTATTGTATTGTAATTCAAGAAATAATCTGTACTGTATAATAAAGTAATTTTATTGACCTTTGTGATGGTCGTTGATGATATCCGAGTGAAGTTGCCGTGCTTTCTCGGCGATAATACCCTCACACACTGTCCCCTGCGTGCTGCTTTTTGTTAATCCAAATCAACAGAAGTTTTTCAACCTTTTCTATTGCCTGAGACCGTTGCTTAGACAACACAGAAACACCCTTAGCCACATGTAGCAATGGTCGACTTAGCGTACTGGTACTGGGACGCCAATTAACACAAACGTACACCTCGTTCGTGTTTCTCGATGATCTCCTTATTTCACTCCACTGTCATTTTGTTTTATGTCCTCTTCGGCTGAAGACTAGCCTGTGGTGGGGTCTTTTTCGGTCACATAATAGCAAAAGTACTCCACTTGATAACAAGCCACGTCTGCACTCAAAGAAAGTGGGTGTTGAAAACTTGTCCGCCAGCCACCATGGCGCTGTTCGACCGTGTGGTTTGGTGTTCTTCGGCCAAAAACTAGACCGCCAGCCATTGTGCTGATCCGTGTGTTTCCCGAAAACTAGTTTGTATGCCAAGATTATATTGTCGCAAATTTAATGTTTGTAAGGCGAAAAGTTCGTTAGCTAAAGCGTTTGTAGGCCGAGGTATCACTGTATTGCAATAACATGCAACAACAATAAACAAAGATGTGAAAAGTATAGCTTTCCATAATGCGTGGAAAGACTGTGATTCCTGAGAACTTGATGGTTTATGGCAGGGGTGTCAAAGTCATTTTTTGCCGCGGGCCACATTGTAGTTATGGTTTCCTCTCAAGGGCCGTTATGAATTTGGGGAACCCATTAGAATGTTTAAATCCCTTCAAATATTACATATAGAGCACACAGCAAATTAATGAATAACTTGTTTTCAAATCTGAAGTCAAGAATAATGACTTTTATTGTGGTTGACATCCAAAAATATGAAATTTTGGCTCAGATTTTAGCAATCATCATGGATTTTAACAAGTTTGATTTGCTTTCGCGGGCCGAAAGGAATGATGTGGCGGGCCGGATTTGGCCCGCGGGCCTTGACTTTGACACCTGTGGTTTATGGGCAATAAATAAAGATAAATAAAGACTGCATCTGCCACTTGAAGTCTGATGGAATCGTTCAAATCCATGAGGTTCTTTGACATTGCGAAATCCGTTACCATTTGTGACTGGCGGCGTTCTTCTCGATCATTCAGGTTGAGTGGCAGGTCGCCTTTCATGGAAAATGATCCCGAGCAGACCGAGTTGAAGATCCACGCTGCAAAGTTTGATCTCTCCAAACTCTACCAAAATGTCTCCCAAAGCGCCTCGCTCTTCCTCAAAAAGATCCTCTGTAGCTATCCTTGGTAAGTTGACATTTTTTGAATTCTCTGAGTCATGAAAAGACCATGAAGCGGTGCTAAACTATGTACTATTTTGTAAGTAGCAAAACCTTGAAATCGCATCCCTAATGGTCCGCAAGTTAATGTAAGTTGGTGAGTATTAGGGTCATGTGATCAAACTTTCTGGTCCTAGTCTGGAGTGGAGCACCAGAGTTTTTCATTAACCACAAGCTTTTAACACCAGACATGGGACGTGCAGAAGCAAGAAGATATAATAGGACGTTCCTTGGAGTGTCATTGTCTGGAGATGACGCCCCAACTCAATCTATGAATCTACCATTTTCAGTAATTTAAAGGAAAACGGACACAAGTTGCGTCCATAATTTGTAGAATCACTTCAAATGACTTCTACTGAGCGCATTTTACAAAGATTCCACCGCATATAGCTATATATTACGTTTTAAAACTTGCGCTAAATATTCATGAAGTCTTGTTTTCGAGATGATGACGATGCCGGACTGACGTCACGTCTGGAACACCCGTCACTTTTTTCATCTGACAACACCGTATTGCTTGCGAAATTAGAAGGAAAACTACATAAATAACACGATGGTGAATCGTTGTGTGGCAGCCAATCGCACTAACGCGCATAAAGAAGGTGTAAGTTTACACAAATTCCCAACGGACAAACCAGCCATTTCCAACGGACCAGAGCAGTATAACACCAGTGAGTGCGCGAATCCCCGCTTGGATAACCGCTGTCATCCACTCAGCCTGACAATGGGTAGAAAGATGTTTTCAGTGGTGAAAGAGAGGAACTGTCATAATAGTGGGGCAAACCTATCAGACAAACATTCAGCAGCTGGAACGAGGAGCTAACCGCAATTAGCGATGGATAACCGCTGTCATTCATACGTAAGTTCGTAACTCTTCATGTTGAAAGTTTAAACATTTTACATGCAAAACCATGAAACAATCTGCATTGATGTTGACATGTTGAAGATTACTATTTGTTATTCATGTCCTTATATGCCACATATCACAGAAGTCGATGCTATATTGCTTATTCACGGAGCTTCATATATGCTTCATATGTTTGTGTCCTTTACCAGTTTCGTCGCTTTGCTTACATGGCTCGAATTGATACGGAAGGACTTCTTGAATCGATGGCAAACACTTATGCTTTCGCCTTCAGAACTATTTGAATCATATTCATAACTGGATGAGTAACAAGAAAGGGTCTTTTTTTCCGAATCTGAACTCTCTGAAGCCATTGTTTTGATTCTGGAGCAAGGCAGTTCGTGAAGGAGTATCCTGACGAGACGTCACCAACTGGGAGCGGGACTTTCCCAATCTCTCCAGTTTTGAGCTCATTAGTGGCAGTTTTGGGCAACTTTAAGTCATTTTTATTGGTGTTTTGCGTTTGACTAAAAATATCAGCCTGCGTGTTTTGGGTATTTTCGAGGCTATAAAACGTAAAATGTCAGTTAGGAAACAAAAAAGGGTGTCAGTTGTCCTTTAAAGTTTACTTTTGGCCATTTTTTCCTTCCCGTCAATATCTAGCTTGACGCGCTTACGACAAACGGGTCCGGGTGGAAATCCGTGGTTGAATTTTGCCCCATTTGGCTTCCTCAACAGGGCTCGTTCCTCCATCAAGGACTGCTTCAGTCATCCTTGGCTTCAAGACGCCTACCTGATGCGTCTTCGTCGGCAGACTCTTACCTTTACAACCACTCGCCTCAAAGAATATTTGAGCGAGCAGCAGCACAGACGAGAGGCGGTGGCCACCCAGCATAAGGTTCTCCTTCGGTCCTACAAGAACTCTCCGCAAAGCCCTACCCCCGGTCTGCCCGTTTCCCCGGTCCCTCACTAAACTTATTCACACAAGACGTCGACGACGCCAGAGGAAGAGCAGGAGGGACAGCCAAAGCGTCGGATGTTGCTAACGTCAAGCCTTTAAAACCGGAGTTGTGGAACTCCATTGGCGAAGTACTGACTGAATTCTCCCTTTATTAAAAGCCTCCCGTTTGTGCTACCTACCAAGACTGATTTGAGGTTCCGGCACAGTTTTAAGGACTCGGTCTTTTTTTAGCAAAAGATGCATTGGTGGGCGTGCCACAAGGGTTACTTTGATCAATACTTGGACCTTCAACGGGAAAGCAAGGAAAGAGTAGTTGAATCTCAGGAGATGCTTTTATTTTGAAATGATCAAAAATAGGGGACAACAATTTTCTCTGGGAAAAATGCCTCGTGGATCGTGTACCATAAGTGAAGGTTAAAAAATGGGGGGCGGTCCAGCGATTAGCGCATCAACCTCACGGTGGAGGAGGTCGTAGGTTCGATGTTTATCTCCCTGTGTGAATTATGCCTTTGTCACCATGAGCCTGGACGGCTTTTCTCCGGGTACTCTGGTTCCCTCACACTTTCCAAAACACCCACGTCAGGCTGTTGGAGGGCACTTCCTATCTTTACTTACGCCTTTGCTATGTCAGGATTGAAGTATGTACTCTCAAACCAGACTGCAGGGTTTTCTGAAATACAGTGATACCTCAGATTACGAATTTAATTGGTTCCCAGAAAGTGTAAGGTGAAAAGTCCGTCTTCCAAATATTTATTTCCCATAAGAAACCATTAAAATGAGAATAATCCGTTCCCAGGTCCCCATAAAACTGAATTTTCTACTAAATAAGCCTTAAAACTCCACAAAATATACCTTATTTTATGTATAATAAATGTGCTATTGTATTGTAATTTAAGAAATAATCTGTACGGTATAATAAAGTCATTTTATTGACATTTGTGATGGTCGTTGATGTAGTTGCCTCTTGATGATATCTGAGTGAAGTTGCCATTCTTTCTCGGCGATAATACCCTCACTCACACGGTATACCCTCACTCACACGGTCGCCTGCTATCTGAAGTTTTTCAACCTTTTCTATTGCCTGAGACCGTTGCTTAGACCACACAGAAACACCCGTAGCCACACGTAGCAATGGTCAACCTAGCATACTGGTACTGGGACGCTAAGTGACACAAACGCACACCTTGTTCTTGTTTTTCGATGATCTCCTTCTTCGGCTTAACACTAGACTGTTGTAGGGTCTTTTTTTCGGTCCCAAAAAAGCGAAAGTTCTACACTCGATAGATAACAAACCCCATCTGCATTGTGTGCACTCAAAGAAAGTGGGCGTGGAAAACTAGTCCGCCAGCCACCGTTCGACCATGTGGTTTGGCGTTCTTCCGCCGAAAACTAGTCCGCCAGCCACCGTGGCGCTGTGTGGTTTGGTACGTCTGCCGAAAACTAGTTTATATGCCAAGATTTTATTCTCGTGAATTTAATGTTCGTAAAGTGAAAAGTTTGTAAGCTGAGGTACCACTGTATGTACTGTAAAACCAGCAATGCTGTATTTGGTGAAAAGTGCATTGCGGTGCGTCGTGATGAATGTTAGGTTCCGAGAACAACAACAAAAATAATATATATTTCCACGAATGAAATGTTTGCTCCGATGACTATCCTGAGTGTGACGGTGACTTCACTGCATGCATATTCCACGTTTGTTTATTTATTGAATGACTGTTTTGTTTCAGCCTCCGTTTTTGATTCTTTGTGACTTGTTTTGGCATGAAAAATGGCATGATACGTGGCTATGCAATAAATTAAAAAAAATGGTGACAAATACGATGACAACGTGAAAAGTGACCGTGGGATGGGTCCCCCCCCCCCCCCCCCCCGCCGCCTCCCATTGGATCAGACAACCGGGAAACTAAACCAGGTTTCTTAAAAACATACTTTAGTCCACTATCCCATAGATCTGTGTAGGATCTCAGTCATACAGGAGTGGTCCATCGAGGAAAAGGGTTCTTCAGCCGTCATCTGTACTTCTTTGAAGGCGTCGGACACTTCGCTCCTCATCCGAAGAGCTTTGTGAACGAACTAAAGTTGTGCTGGTCACTCTGACCCAATCTATATCACCCTAATGAGGTGATATTAGAGCTCATGAGGCAATCGAGTCAGAGATAGTACATTAGACGTAATCAGACAGAACGAATGAGGTAATCCGACTAGCTTCAGGGAGTAGTCCACTGCTCCCCCCCAACCTTAGAGCAGGGACCTATCTGAGCTTAGGTCTGGGACCGCCACCTCTGCCCAGGTGGACCGAGAAACAAGTTCATAAAGTAATTCAAAGCGCACTAGAAGCCCCACAAGTCACCACTGATTGTATTTTCCCCGATGGACACAGCACTTCATGTCACTATGTTACGGTACGGCAAAGCTAATAACATAAAAGGGAGACCAGACACAAGTTGGTTCTAGGAAAATGAAGAATATATTCTTAGTAGTCAGTAGTCAATCCAATGAACCACACGGACAAAGGTCTGGTCTTGGCAGGCAGATGATAGAGTGATTGAGCCTGGAGCAACCCCTTATGTAGGCTGCCCAGGATCTAGGTGTGTCTCATCAGCAATTAGCAAGATCCATGTGGCCTCCAAAGGGGTGCAGGGGAGTACAAAAATTACTGAACTACACTCACCCCATATCACTGACCTCTAGAGGAAGGAGGAGCACATATCACACTTAGATAGATTTTTGTAACTCTCACTGATAAGGTCAGATAGAAGGTCGGATATTCACCGTGCAGAGCGCCCAAGGACCAGTGGAGGAGGAACTTGGGTAATTGTGACCTTGCAATTAGGTCACCAGTTGGGGGTCGGCCAACATACTGTTCGGAAACTGCTGGGATTGACTCCCGGCACGCCCGTGGTTTCAATCAGCAGCGCATACGAAGGCTCACCAGAAGGTGACGCTGCGACGCATTTTACAAGCTTCAAATCTCTGGTGCAGAACATGGTTGCCATCGAGAGGGGGGCCTGCGGTCAGGAATGGAAGTCATGTCTTGAGTTTCACATGACGAGCCATTCAGCTCAGTAAGCAACATCACCTCCCGCCGCCCCAGAAAATGCAAGTCGTATTTTTTATTTTTATTTTTTAGCTCACGTGTTGTAAAAAGGTCTCCATATTGCCCCTGCTGGTTTACTACTCGGGACAGTTTTGCACTCTTGATATGTCACGCAACATCCCCACCTCATTGGAATTGGCTTTGCGAGTCCGAACACGTTGGTGCTAACAACTATCTCGATCGCTGGCTGGCTCGCTTGCTGGCTGGCTCGATTGCTGGCTAGCTCGATCGCCAGCGAGCTCCCTTTCCATTCACCTAGCTGAATATCTCTAATATATATATCTATGCTTATCAATCGAGCTAGCTTCAAGTCAAGTCAGGAAACTGGCTATCTATCTAGCTAGCTAGCTATTTGAGTCAGGAAACATATTAGCTATCTATCTATCTATTATCTAGCTAGCTAGCTAGCTTTCTATCCTTTTGAGTTATTCCGTGTTGAGTGAACGCTGGCGCATGTGGCTGCCTCTACTCACCCACAGAAAAACTTATTCTGTGACTGTAAAGTGACATTGAGAGTTTTGAAAGGCACTTAGAAATGAAATCTATTGTTATTATTATTATTAACATGTTGAGGGCATGACAAGGTCGTTTGAATAATGAATTTATAATAATGGGAGGTGGTTTTGGTTGTTTACTTGGACTCTAAGGTGGATTGATGGGGAGAGCATCTGGGTTGACCAGAGTCCAGTTTGGCCGAGGTGACCAGGTCCATTCTTCGTGCGTTGAAGGGGGTGCGAACCAGGTTTTCAGACTGTAACAGCGTATCGGGTATCAACATGGCAGAAAATCAGCATGGCGGGAGGGATTGCGGGGAAGAGGTGGGGTCTCTTTCTTGCTACCTAGGCGTAGAATTCAAAACAGCTCAGCGCTAATGCATGCCTTAGCAGGAAGCCTTCCTTCCAGCAGAGGAGCCGCTTTCAAGTCAGCAGGCCAAAAAAAACATACCGATGTAGCGCGAGGTCGTTGCTGCTAGTCTGAAACGCTGTCGTCTCATTATCGCCACGACGGCCTCTTGTATCGGCACCAAGATCCCAGTCCGTAGCGCATGAGGTGCCCGGTGAGCAATTCTGCCGCTGGGAGAGATTTATCGCGTGACACTCGGGTTCACGGTGCGTTTTCCTCACCATTGCCCTTTGATGGAAAGGCATTTTAGAGGTAATTTGTCTTCGTCCGGGTGACCCCGACGTGACGTGCGACCCTACATCAGCATATGTGACCTGGAAAGGACGGAATTGCTTTATGTAGCGCAAGGGTGTCAGATTCAGTTTTTGCTGTTAGCCACATTGTAGTTACGGTTTCCTCTCGGGGGGGCCGTTATGAATTTGGGGAGGCCATGAGAATGTTTTATCCCCAGAACGCACAACAAATCAATGTTAACATTGCCCTACTTGATCAATCCAAATGAAAACGTAACCGAGTGGTTCCTTCAATCTCAGCGAGTCCCCTTCCTACCTCCGGTGGGTCGTCTGTGGGGAGTGCTGAGAGAGCGTACGCCTCATCGTTTACCACCCGGCGGCTTCCACGGGCTATTTTGAACACCTTAATGTATGAAACCTTAGAAGAGCGAATGCACTGCGCGACCATATTTTTTTTTTGCGACGACGAGCTTCACCTGCCCAATTTCTTCATAAGTGTTTGCACACAAACGTTTCGACTTGGGACCGAGAAATGGCCGGAGCGGAACACCCAAGTGATAATGAACACCGTTTCATGACTTTGTTTACTTTCAGTATCGCCTCAGCCGTCTATGGAATTGGGCGCCTCGGCGGAATTGGGCTAGAAATCAGGTCATGCTTTTTTTTAAGTAGGTCAAGGATGAAAAGGTTTCTACAGCCGTCATCTGTACTTCTTTGAAGGTGTCGGACGTTTCGCTTCTCATCCAAGAGGCTTCATCAGTGAACAAATTTCTATAAAAAAACACACACACATATATATATATATATATATACAGTAAAGTCTCGTTATATCGATATCGGATATATCGATAGTCCCGGTTATATCGATACTATTTCTATGCACGCACGGAGAAAATTACATGCAAACAGGGTCGGATATATCGATAGTCACGGTTATATTGATATTTTTTCGGACTCCCTTGAATATCGATATAACGAGACTTTACTGTATATAGGGCCAGAGCTACCAGCAAAATTTTAGTTAGCTGATGAAGCCTCTTGGAGAAGCGAAACGTCTGACTCCTTCAAAGACGACTGAAAGCTTCCACAGACCAACTAGGTAAATCTGCAAGCGCCTTGAAATATACAAAGAGGAGGAACAGCTGCCAATTTAATGTGTAGGTGATAAATATGACAAATAAATAAATTTATATAGACTGTACAAATCCCCCCAATGCCATTGGTTGTAACCTTCAGATTTATGTATTACTTTGGCCTAATATGTGAGCCGATATTTCCAAAGTTATTTATCACTTCTTTCCAAGTCCCCAAAATAAATGACTTGGTCTCCGCGAGAGGTGGGGGGTGGAGTCGGGCACTCGGTTTTTGGGTTGTGACAAGCTGTCAAGTCAACACGCGAGCTGCTCCTGTTTCCCGGGGGAGCGTTGGTCTCACCCCACGTCATCTACGTAAATATTCCCTACTCATGGAGGTGACGGTTCACCGGCAAGCCAGTTGGACTTTGGACTCCGAATCATCCCGAGTTCGAGTCAGACCCGATGTGTTGTGCGTTGCATTGAATCTGAAGTGGAAAAAGAAAAGGCCTTGAAATGTATTTGGAAGAAACTGAGCAGAGGGATGCCGCCAAACTAGGGCCACGACTGACTGAACAATGCCAGGTTGCCGGCTTAATAGAAGGACAGACAAGTGCGGCATTCGATGGCAACGTCCTCGCAAGACTTTCCACACCGCTGCTCGACGGTGCGCAAATCAGCCCTTCCAGACTTCGCAAGGACAATTCTGAAGTTTTTACAGATTGCACTGGAGACTCTGAGAGATCTGATAGGTATTCGGGAACCGGCAACGTTCTGCAATGCATTACAAGCCACAAGAAGACTGTGAGGTCAAGCTACCCGTTAGAAAGATGGTACGTGAGACTTTCTGGAACCTCTGAGCCCTGCGTTTGTCATTGCCCGGTGGATGATTCGGAGTGTGATGCAAAGCTCAGTGAGTACGCCGGCATCCAAAATCATCGGAAGGTCTCAGCAGACAATGGTGAGTTGGGCTACTTGTCAGATGACAGCCAGGAAAGGTTTAGTGACGATGTGCTGTGGACCGTTTCCGAAGACATGAACCGCTGCCACCCAAGTGCCCTTCCGAGAGTTCACTTTCATAAGGGTCAGGGCCACGTTGTGGCTGCATGTGAGAACGTAAATGAACCAAGTCTGACATCAAAGCAGAACACTTCAGATATGATCTCCGTGGGATTCCTCATGGAAGGTGACCTCTCCTCAGATGGCTCTTCTTCTGAGAGTAAGGCGTTCAAGACTTGCGCAGAGGACTTTGAAAACAGCTTGAATTTCTCTGAATCCGAATCTGAAAAAGGAGTGTCAAAAGACTTGAGTGACGACCAGACTCAATGGGAATCATGCGAGGATGATGAAGAAGCACGTAACCTCTCCGATGAGGAAACAAAAACATCTGATTTTGTCCTCGAAGATTATTTTGATTTATTTGACAAGACCGACTATCATAGACCAACCTTTACACGGTCACAACGCTACATCTCTTGTTTTGATGGAGGAGACATCCTGGATTGCCTGTATGGTGAACAACTTAAGCAACCTCAAACTGCGCGTCGGCTCACAGAAGTAAACCCAGAAAAGAATGCCTATTCGTGGGCCAGACCAGAAGACAGCAAAACTCTACATGAACTGGACGATGTTTGTGAGAAGAGCAATGTGAAGGAGGACAAAACCTGTCATGCCGCAGAACCATTAAATGAAAATCCCCAAATTAAAAGCCTTCCTACATCATCAAAACAATTGCAGCACGGCCTTGTTTTGAATGAGAAGATGATCAGTGCGCAGAATGAAGGCCACCAGGTTCCGTCTCAGAACAAGTTGCAGTCTCGACAGGAAAGCCAAGTCGGCGACGTGAACGGACACTCCTTTGCAAGAGAAGATTCCAAGGCCTTAAACGAAGACTCTGCTTCGATTGAAATCCCAAGAGAAGTCCAAGCAGATATTATTCACAGTGTCGTCTCTGAGTCTGACAAGACTGAAGAAGGGGACACCTCAGGACAGACCGGGACGACCGAGGACTTGGACGATGAGGACCGCGATGGTGATCCTGATTGCCGCTGCAACTACTGCATACCGCCAAGTACACAGGTACGTTGTCTCTGCAGATTGTTGATGGCCCAGATTTAACGTTAGCATTTCACAGACTGAACTCTATCTATAGTATTTATACATTTATTTATAGTATTTTAAAACAAAACAATTATTGTGGTTCAACAAATTGCTGCACATGGAGCAAGTATCATATATACAATAGCAAAATTGAAGCAAAAAGGCAAGATACTAATAAGTTCTTCTAGAGCTCACGTTGTCTGACCTTTCAACAACCAGACAACTGTGCAGCATGACTCCTTGACTGAGATCACAGGCCAGAGACTTGGGAGACCGGGGCCATCTCTTTCAGTTTGCCCCAGAGAACGCTTTGCTCGACCAACTGGTAGCAGCTGATCAATTTGTTTTTAGACGAGTGATGATGATAACGATGACAAGTTGGGATAAAGAAACGGTGCTATGTTTGATCTGTTGACACGACAGCCGCTGGAGCAGCTTCGAAAAGCCGTCATTAAAACAACACTCATTCCTGCCGCGGTGAAGTGAATCAAAATCAGTTGGTGCTTGTTGGCACTCAGGGACGTTTTGGCAAAGGACTTGAGATTGTCCACGGTCTTTTGTTCTTCCCAGGTGCCAACAAAGGCGCTGCTTCCTCAACTGGAATCTCATGACACTGGGAAGATCTGTGTGGTTATCGACTTGGACGAAACCTTAGTGCACAGTTCGTTCACGGTGAGTTATTCGATTCGTTCGACAACCTGGAGATTTTTCCCCGGTATGATTGGGCAGGATGTCGGGATCGATTCCATGGCGGAGCAGTTAGTCAATGCAATGAAACGCATGGCTCCTTCTTGAAAGGACTACCACAATTTGGTGATAGCGTACCTGGAGGGACATTCTGATTCTAGACTTTATAACAATAGTTTGTCGGCACCATTTCAGATGAAATTGGATTCAACCCAAAATGGCTTTCTCAAATCTTAATGACCAATTTTGTTGAACTTCAAACCTGGGTTATCCAGAATTTTTCTGGTCCTGGCATGACAGACGGTCTTATGGGTGGTCCAACAGACTAATTACGCTTTACTCACGAGTTGTTCCTTTGCTTGCTTTTATTCAGTCTCAATGCCCCTCCCCCCGATTTTTGATCTGGACATTTTTTTTTCTGTGGACAGCCTGTCAACCACGCTGATTTCATCACTCCGGTGGACATTGACGGAACGGTTTACCAGGTAAGTTCCTCAAACACAGTACGACATACCCGCTTGGACTATATTAAAATACAACCAAAAAATGCCTGACCCCCCCATCCAAACCCAACCACAACCCCGACACGGACGAGAGAAGACGGGGACCAGAACGGTCTCGATACGCATAACGTCAAGTCTGCTTGCACGCATGTGTCTGCTTGCACGGTTGTCCGAGCTTTCTCAAAACCCGGTGTTGTTTCTGCAGAGCTGTAAACAGCACATACGTCACATTTGTCCTTTTCTGTCTTTTTGTTGTTGTTGTTGTCGCCATATGTCCCATCAGGTTTATGTCTCCAAGCGACCCCATGTGGATGAATTCCTCAGGCGCATGGGGGAGATGTTTGAATGTGTCTTATTCACGGCCAGCCTCTCCAAGGTCTGTCTTGTTCCAAGGTTGATCTGTGTCACAGTTTCCGCGGAAGCTAAATTTGCTTGATTTTTCCTTCGACAGTATGCAGATCCCGTGTCAGACATCCTGGACAAATGGGGCGCTTTCCGAAGTCGTCTCTTCAGGGAGGCCTGCGTCTTCCACAAAGGCAATTATGTCAAAGACTTGAGTCATTTAGGAAGGGACCTCAACAAAGTCATCATCATCGATAACTCGCCGGCCTCCTACACCTTTCACCCGGACAACGCTGTAAGCTTTTCCGTCCATATTGGCCCAAGACGCCTTCTAAACATTGCCGTCTTTTAGGTTCCTGTGGCATCCTGGTTCGACGACATGTCGGATAGCGAGCTCCTCGACCTGATTCCATTTTTCGAAAGGCTAAGCAACGTGGACGATATCCACGACGTCCTGAAGGAGCAGAGGACCCTTGGATAAGCGCCAGCGTCGAGATCTGCATTGCGGTGGGTTTGGATTTCTCATGGACCGTTTACAGTGTTTGTGGTTCTAAACCAGGACGCAAAAGCACTCTGTTTGCGTTCGGGCCAAGTGGGGCAGTGATCCTCCAGATCCTGTAGGTGGCAGGTGTTTTTTTTTTTCCCCCAACCACCACATTTTTCTACAAAGACGCACTTTTAATCCCTTTTGGGAATCTGTAAGGATGCATTGTCCTATCAAACCTGAGCATGAAATACGATGCTTGAACTCAATCATACCGATCTATATCATTTATTCATTTATTGAAATCAGGACATAGAGACATGTCAGCTCACATTATTTACATGACCTTACAGAAGAAGACGAAACGACACACTAAACGCAACACAGTTTAAGCACACGGAATCATCGGTTCCTAAAAAGCCGTCTACTTCAAAATGAAAACACTGTTTGAACAAATGACGTTATGGGATGTGAACACACTGCACTTGCACCGTCACTCACTCAAGACTCTGAGCTGAGCTGAGCTTTTGGCGTGTCCGCAAGAAAAGTCGACCACTCCGCTCATGGCCGTCGAGGTTTGTCGCAGGGTCAGCCTGTGGACGGCGCCCAGTTTCTCCAGGCGCACCTGAGGTCCAGGCGAAACCGGTTCTCCGTTTAGGCTCCAGGTGGGCAGTTTGTGGACTGGGGTGGACACCTCGCATTCGAAACGGGCTTCCCCGGGGGCCACCACTCGGGCATCTTGGAGCTCTCTCACCATGGCAACAGGCTGGGCTGTGTTGGGAAGACCAATGGGAGGAAAGGAGCGGGGTTGTTTACCTCGTTTCAATAGACTCTCCACTGATATCTAGTGGTGAAAAACGGAACTGTGTTGCATCACTCCTTGAACAACTGCAGATACTGACTCCAAATGTTCATCAATCAATCAAAACCTTTTTGTTCACCAGAAAATATGAACCAATAGATCGTGAGATACATTTTTAAAAACTGCGATACACATGGCCCACAAATACTCTTCTGGGGATTTTGCAGTTATGTAAACCGCCGAATATCCGAATGGGATTTTGAGCATAGCTACTATTTTAAGGAAGGGAGAACGGCAACAGTATTTCATTTTTTTACATCCCCATGTCTGGGAGTAAACACCCACATAAAATC